>NW_006441953.1:3715371-3731176 GCF_000325575.1 Pteropus alecto | reverse complement strand
CAGTGGTTTCTCACTTGACTGATAGAGTGGGCATCCTAGGACAACCTGATACTGAGTCAAATAAACTCAGAGATTTCTGATTGAAGGAAGTTGATAACTGTATTTTTCTTTTAAAAAAATCTCATTTCATATTCATTTTTTAAAAATACTAGCTCTTAAAAATAACATGCTAACTCTAAAATTCTGTGAAACCTTATTAAACGAAATTCTGATTTATATAGCTCTTTTGACCAATAAATATAAAGTAAAACATCTATGTAAGTATCATGCCTAAAGCCTAAATAGATTAGAAGAAATAATTGAGAAGAAATGGAAACAGCTAATCTATAAAATATTTGATGTTTTATTTTAAGACACAAAGTAAGTTATACTAGTTCTAATTGTAAGAATAGAAGTAATTTGAAAATCACTGCTAACTCACTACAGTGCTGACACTCTAATAGAACCTACTCCTCAAAATGCGTGCTATTTAAATAATTTTCTATGTGGTAAAATATTTGTAAGTCATATTATAAAGGATTGATCTTACTAATACAGAAAGAGCTGCCAGAAATTAATAAAAAGAAAGACCAATTACTCCATTGAAAAAATGGACAGAGGATATGAAGAAAGACTATTCCCAGATAAAGAAGTACAAAATTATACATTAGGATATATATAAGTTAAAACTAAAGAAACACTATTTATTTCTCATAATGTTTGTAAAAGTTCAGATACTCAGTAACACATTTTGTTGAGACTGTAGTATAAATATTGTGTTGAATGTTAATTGGCACAACCTATGTGGAGGCTAATTTGTTTATAGATCTTAAAAGATTACTTTTACATTTTTATCTAGCAATATCTTGTCTGGATATTTATTCTAGACACACTTACACATGTTGAAAATCATGTATAAAATAAGCCATTAATGTAAATATAGACTTTCACTGCATTCTTTTTAAATAGATAATATATTCATGAGATTTTAAAAATTTAAATATTAAAATTTTAAAATGTAAATATTAATATTAAATTATGATTTTGTGTCCTTCTCCATACATTACATCAAATAGCTTATGCCTTATGTCAAGCAATTTTATCATGTGATTAAATTGGTGTGTATCAAATTTCTCCACTGCAAAGTTATTTTTTTCTTTTGTAGTTAATAGCCTGTAGGGGGAGATACTTTGGGACTAGGCAATCCTGTTTCTCTTCAAACTTTTGCTCACTAATTTAAGCATCCATTGGTGGACTTTGTCAGCCATAATCATTATTATGGTGTTTGCCTAATGTTGATTCTCTGTTCCTCTCTTTTAATTCACTAAGCGGAATTTTATTTTAAGAGCTATTCCCCCCCGTATTTATTTATTTAAATATTGATTTGTATCATTACATATGATTATTTAATTTATTCTATAGATTAAAATCCAATACAATTGGTTTTTTTTTTTTTATTGCTCAAATTGATCTAGCTTTGGTCATTAGGAGCATTTCGTCATTAGGTCCTAAGTCCTGTCATCTCTGTATTCATTCAAAACACCCCCATCTTTTTTTACAGCACGTTCTTACCTTCTTACACCACCGGATATTCCAGATTTACCTTGTACTTTCCCTGTCCTAGCCCTAGAATCAATCACTTCTTCAAGCATCCTTAGAGGCTTCATTTTTGTGGTATTCATTCCAGAAATGCATAATCTTATTCTAATTATGAGAAAACATTAGATAAAACTCTACGAAATAACTAGTACTGTTCAAATATCAAGGTCACAAAAGACAAGAAAGGACTGAGTCGGAACTCTTACAGACCAGAAGAATAAATGACAGCTAAATATAATGTGAAATCCCAGATGGGATCATGGAATAAAGAAAGGACATTAGTGGAATATTTGCTGAAATTAGAATAAGGTCTGTGGTTTAAGCAATATCGTAATAGTTTATTTTCTATTTTTGATAATTATACTATAGTTATGTAAGATGTTAACATCAGGGAAAGCATAGTGAGAAATATAAAGAAACATAATATTTTTGCAGCTTTTCTGTAAGTCTAAAATTAGTTTAAAATAAAAAGCTAAATATATTAAGTTAAAAAGAAAAAAATACATTGAAGTAGTCTAGAAAGCCTTCCAAGATATATTTTCTTAAATCTGGGAAAGAAAAGTTCACCATTTGTATGTGTGTGTATGTGTATAAATATATGTGTTTCTGAACATATATAACATCTTTGAGAGGATACAATAAAAATTACCAATATTTGTAACCTCTATAAAAATTTTGGGAGACAAAGAGTGAAAATTAGTTTTTATTGTATATTCTATTTCTTTTTTATTATGTACATGTGTTACCTATACAAAAAAAGCAAAATAAAAAATCTAAAAGGCATTACATTGCTAAAGTAAGTGTAATGATTTACAGGGTTAATATAAAGTGTATAGATGATTATTTAAACATATAATTACATATATATCAATATTTCTCTTATTAATGAGAATAATTCATACATGTTAATATCAAAAGTTTACTTAAATTTATTTATTTCATGTTACTTTAATTTTTTAAATCACTTGCGAATGGAAATAGTTGTCTTTAGAGGGCTGTAGATCTTGGACTCCACCCAAGTGGACTATAAAAAACACTCAACCACTGCTGCTGTACGACTCTGCTCTTTCTCAATAACTGGTTCTTTTTCACATCTGTTCTCTTGTCTAAGATGCCTTTCTAACTTTTTTCTTAACTGGCTACGTCCTCTTCTTTGAAACTCAACTTAGATGTTGTCTTCTCCAGAAAGCTTTTCCTGATCCTTAATCCCCAAGTTTGGGCTTGACACCTATCCTAAATGCTTCCATTATACTCTGTGCTTATCTCTGTCATCGCTTCCATTTTATTATAATTTTTTAATTATAATTTAAATTTAAGAGAAGAGGCTAAGTATTTGTCTTTGTACTGTTTATACATCATTAAATACAAACTTGGTCTAAAATACACACACACACACACACACACACGGATGCAATTAAAATAAGTCTAAAATGTGAATACAGAGACAGAGAAATCTCATGCTTCCTTCAATGTGCAGATCCACACAGGATTAAGTCATCTATATAAAAACAGAGTGAGATCATAAGATCTAAATTCTGAAATACATTCACTAAATTTAAAGGAAATAGTAGATAATAGCTCTTGAAATAATCTAAAAGGCAAACAGAGACCACCTTTTACCTTTCTTCCTATGCTCTTTTTTCAAATTGAGATATAATCGACATATAACATTATATTAGTCTCGGGTATACAACAGAATGGTTCAATATATGTATATATTGTGAAATGATCACCACAGTAAGTCTAGTTAACATACATTACCACACAGTTACAAATTTTCTTTTTCTTGTGATGAGAGCTTTTAAGATCTTAGCAACTTTTCAAACATGCAATACAGTATTATTTACTATAGTCATCGTGCTATATATTACATCCACAGGACTTATTTACTTTATAACTGGAAGTTTGTACCCCTTGACCTTTTTACCCATTTTGCCTACCTCTTCACCCCACCTCTGGCAACGACCAATTTATTCTCTATCTATGAGTTATTTTTAATAGTCCATATAAAAGTGAGATCATGTGGTATCTGTCTTTCTCTATCTGATTTATTTCACTTAGCGTAATGCCCTCAAGGTCCATGCATTATTGCAAATGGCAGGATTTCTTTCTTCTTTTATGGATGAATTATATTCCATTGTGTGTGTATCTATATATCTTCTTTATACATTCATTCATCAATGAACACTTAGGTTATTTCCATGTCCTGGCTATTGTAATATGCTGCAATAAATATGGAGTATATATATCTTTTCAAATTACCGTTTTTGTTTTCTTTGAATACACATCCAGAAGTGGAATTGCTGGATTTTATGGTGTGTCTGTTTTTGATTTTTTTAGGAACACCCATACTGGTTTTCATAGTGGCTGCACCAATTTGTATTTCTACCAATAGTGCACAAGTGTCCCCTTTTCTCTTCACGTTCTGCTATTTGATAATAGCTATTCTAATATGTGTGAGGTGATATCTCATTGTGAGAGCCTACTTTTTCATGCACATGAGGAAAAAAAAGTAAGTTATTATTTAGGTTGGGTTCTTTTGACTTCAAAAACAGATTCGATCAGTAAAGTGGGGTTCTAACTGTTGACTTGAAGTGGTAAGGACAATGTACATGCATCCTACAAAGATGTTCCTTTGTCCAAGTCACCACAGTTTTGAATGTAGATTGAGTATCTTCCATCATGGGCTCAACTTTTATAAAAGCACAACCCTTGCAAACATTCACTGTGGCCCTAAACAAGAGAAACAAAACCTCACCAAAATTCCAGAACCATTATACATCTACAAAGTTAGCTCTAAATCCACTAGAGCCTGGGATCCTAGAAGAAATGCCTAGATATCCTTCCTACATCTTTGCCATTAATGTGACTCTGTGACCCTCCCCGTGTCATTTCACTCACTGCATCTGTTTCTACCCCTATTATCAATAAGCTCCATCTACTCCATGTATATTAAAATCAAACAAAAAGCACTATTATAGCTTCTTCTAACTATATGCTTTACTATAACTCTAGCTTTTAGGATCTTTTATGGCCTCCACTCAGAATTTCTCTTTATGCATTGTTTTATTTCTGCTTTGCTTTTTAGTACCTCATTGTCTTTCTATTTTCCAGTTTAGTTTCTGGAGACAGTGTCACTATCCCAGATCGTGTGTGTGTGTGTGTGTGTATGTATGATAGATTCCTGTCTATCTTTTGAAATAGCTTCCTTTGAATATTAGCAGTCTACACTTGATGGACTCAGCTATGACTGGAGAAGGAGTTGGAAGTTCAGATGGGGTTACTTTTCTTCAAAATATGTACTCCTAAAAGTGAACATCAGCACTCTGAAAAAAATCAGTATCAGAAAATGTAATGGACAAAATTATATTGTAGTTCTTTAGGCTTTGTTGGTTTGTCAAGCAAAACCAAAATATGGGTTGGAAATAAGACCAAAATACAATATTAGATTCAAAAAACTCAATTTACATAGATGTTGTACTTGTTTATTCTTATACATAGTAAAATGTAAATTCTAGACATCATGATCTGCTTTGGATGTGTTAAGTTTAACACCTTATACACTATGGACATTCTACCAATATTAAACAAATGTGATAACAGCTGGAGATATTTCACAAAATGCATTTTTTTCCTCTTTTCCTGTAGGTGTTTTCAAGCTTTGCTGAGAATAATTGTTTCAATGAATGTTCCACATGATATTTAAATATCTGAGCCTCATTTCAAACCTTTTTGGTTAGTTCTTCCTTAATTTTTCATTTGCAATAAAGTAACTTATTTTTTTTAGAGTTATTGTTATTTGAAGAATTACATCTAGAGGATAGAAGAAAATCAAGATATTGGTGCTATTTTTCTCTTAATGATCTTAATATTTTTTAAATATAATTTTTTAAAAGAATATGCTAAATCATTTCTTTTCCTTCTGTTTCTCTAAGATCTGGGACAGAATTCTTTTATGACAGATATTGCTAGTTTTTCAACAATCTTCTTTTCTGTCTTTCTCATTTGTCACAAGAAGCATAGATATTGTTTAAGTTGGGTTTACATCTGTAATACAGTACGCTTAAGGTATTACAGAAAAAAAATATCCATATGTATAGAGTTTATAATTGTGACTTACCAAGTTCAATCCATTTAATAAAATGATAATAGCTGCAGGAAATATTTATATGCCATTGATTCCCACTTTCTACTTCCAATCTAACAGATTTTTCTAAACTCCAGACATACATACTCAAGTGCTTACTGGACATTTCTATTTGGTTATTCTACAGAGAGCTTAATCTAAATCTATCAAAATGTATTTGTCATTTAGCTCTCCCATTTTCAAACCACCTTTACCCAGGTTTCTATTTTATTCAATGGCACCAGCATCTCCTTACCCATTCAAAGTAGAACTCTTTTTTTTATCCTCATCTTGGGTATCTTCTCAAGATCACCAAATCTTGGTTATTCTACCTACAAGATATTTCTAGAGTACATTTATTTCTATTCATCTTTATGTATAGTTTCCTCATTTAAGCCACCAATTTCTTTCACTTAAAATATTGATTTTTTTTCCCCATTAAGTGTCCCTAATATTACATTTTGGCCCTTTCTCCTCTCTAAAGCAAAATAATTTTTCTAAAATATGAGCCCAGACATTCTCTTTCCTGCTTGCTTCTTTACCATAATCTGTCTGTTTTTCTTATCTTCACATTACATTCTAGTTTAGTTTCTGGAAATAGTGTTACTGTCTCTTTCTAGCCTTCCTAAATTTCTTTTTGTTTGCTGACTATACCACATTCTTGCTCTTTTATATAGGCCCTTGAACTTACTGCCTGTTTGCCTTAGAGATATCTGTTCAATTTCTTTGCCTGGCTAGTTCTTACCAATGCTTTGGCTCTTCAAAGTTTAGTAGAGTAGAATTCCTCAGCTTCACAAGGTTAAATATCTCACCTAGCAGCTTCTGGAGCTCTGTGTACTCCTTCTATTCTAATATTATTCTAGATTATAATTGCTTATTCAGTTAATATCTGCCTTGTAAGTTATAAATTTCATAATAATAGAAATTATGTCTATCTTCTTATTTCTCATCACTCCAACATCTACAAGAAAGTCAAGACTTAGTAGCTATCAATGAATTTATGTTAAATTAATAAGTAATTAAAAGTGCCCTATTTTAACCTATTTTATTTGATAAGAGTGTATTGACCCTGTCCCTTGCCTAATGATTGTCAGATAACATAAGTATTCCCATAATTGTTATGCAGAGAATACTTTTTTTTTTTAAATCTCAATATTTTCATGTAGTGAGGAGTCCATTCACATAACAATTGTGGTCTATCTCTTCACCTTCACATGTTTTTTCTGAGAGTAGTACGTGGGTTATATGACTTATAAATTTTGGAAAAATAAGTTGATTATTCTAGTTCAGTTATTATTATTATTTTTTATCTTTCTCTTTGAGTCTAAACCTGTTCACAGAGAGTATGCTTTCTATGTATTAGATTTACAAATGCAGGCTCCCATGTGAGAAAGTCTGCAGTGGCCTAATGCTATCTGTGCCTGGATTGGTGTCTGTTTAAACCTGGATTCATAATTAAGAAACCTGCTTGCTATAGATATAAGCCTCATTCTTTTGTTATTAGATTGTTCAGTATTAAAGGAAGTATTTGTATCAAGTCTTCTTAGTCTGCTCTAGCTGCTATAACAAGATGCCATGGACTGGATGGTTTAAACAACAGACATATTTCTCACAGTTCTGGAGGCTGAGAGGTCTAAGATCAAGGTGCCATAAGATCTGGTGACTGGCGAGCCCCCTATTCCTGGTTTGCAGGTGGCTGTCTTGCTGTATCTTCATGTGGTAGAGAGAGAGGAGGAGGGCTCTGGTCTTTTTTCTTAATATAAGGGTCCTAATTCCATCATAGAACCACCACTCTCATGACCTCATCTAAATCTAATTACCTCCCAAAGGTCCCACTTCCAAATATTATCACATAGGACTTTAACCTATGAATTTTGTGTGGATTCACTTTCAGTCCATAGCACCTTTCACTTTTTTTATCTTTTTTTTTTTTTTTTCTTTAAGTTGGTTCAGGAGAAAAAGAAAATGAAGTATACAATTTACTGGGACTCATTGAATCCCAGCATTGTCACCATAGCATTGCTGCATGCTAGGTTATTTCTATTCATTCATTTAGGTAACAAATACATATTAAGTGTCTACTATACAATAGGTAATCTCTAGGAAGATTGATCTTCCACCTGAGCTTTAAAAACTAAAAATAAGCATCAGAAAATGTATGTCTCTATTCTCACTAGATTCTAAACATCATGTAAAGTTGGGTTGAATAGTATTTTGAGTTCATATTATTCTAAGTGGATTTCAAAGTGTATACAGTTTATTTAAACATATTCTGTATGTATTGTTCATTTTAGGAGACCAATTTATGTATTCTCTTTTCCATCAACCTCTTTGCTTCTTTTAGGTAAGTAGAATAAATTATTCTCTAGACTTCTAAATGTTTCCAACATTGTACCCCTGCCTTCAATTAATTTAATTTGTACTTAAAGAATATCTATAACTGCATTTAAACAAAAACAGTTTCCATAGTAACATCATAGATTTTCTAAATCCAGGCTATGATGTAATCAACTAAAATGACTATCATACCCAAATTCTTATCTATTTCATCTGCAGCTTTCCTTATTTAAATCTATTGTACCACACACAGATTTTCCTCATTTGAATTTAACTTGGAAGTTTAGGACATTTTCAAATTGCTTCTATTTTAGAAATTCTTGTTTGATTTCACAGTATTATGGAATTCACATTTCTGCTAGAGTTATGATATCGACCGAATAGGCTGGATTATGTGAAGTATATCTATATGATGTTGACCTAGTTTTTATAAAATTATGGAAATTTTCTATCCATGCTGACAGCTTGTGGAGTATCACTGTAGTCAAAATATTACAGAAGAGTGAATTTCACACACTAAATTGATTGTTACTGTTACGTCTATTAACATATTACATTAGGAAGTAGTTGAGGAATTTTCCCCTCAATTTCTTAAAGTACATAATCTAATAAGGTTGTTTTTGCACGTATATAAATTTTTGACTTAATTGCTTTTCTTTTAAGAAGTAGTCATGAATGTCTATTCTGTATATTTGTATACAACTGATGTTACTCTCTAAAGGTGAAAAACTCAAGATCTTTGCTTTTAGATTTAGATCAGATATTTATTTGAATAAACCTAACCTTTTGAACCTACAAAATTTGAACAAAGAATGTTTTAAATGCATATTCTTCACTCATATAAAATCTTTCTTTTTCTTTTTTTTTTGTTCCTTACTTATAGCCTTAGTCAGAAACATAAAAATGTGCAAGACAGAAAATCAAGAACATCTGTTTGTGGACATAGTTGAGTTATATCATAGAGGTTATCAGAAAAAGGAAGAAAAAAATAAAAGTCATGATATATGTTAATACTGTCCAAGATGCCCATGTACTTCTTGGAGGTCCCAGAAAGGTTCCATATAATCAGAGGATTTCAGAGGAAATTTTTCAGGATAATTTTTCAAGATCCAGTTGCTTTTTTCTCTTTACATTCATAGACGTTTGTTTCTTTTTATAGCACATATTATTATATTTGTAAGTATCTCCTCTACTAGTCTCTAAGGATAGTAGTTCCAAGAAAGCAGTTGTCACATTGGCAACAGTTTCAGAGATATCTAATAAAGATGGAAATATGTTGGGTTTGGGAAACTTGGAGATTATTGGTGATATTTGCTGGACTAGATTCAGGGAGTGTGTTAGGGAATATTGGTCAGGATTCATTCAGGTAATATATGCCATTCTATGTATTCTGTGCATAGAGGGTTTAATATAGAATTAAGGGTTTACAGAACCTGGAAAAACTGAAGGAGTGAATTTCAGAGAAGCTGCCACTGAGGATAAGGGGAAATGTTGCTCCAAGGTCAGAGAAATTGACATAAAAGGTCTCAGTTTAAAACAGTAAAGTAAGTCTTTTCCAAAGCTTTCCAGAAGCTATTGCATGCCTCTACAATCTGTAGAAAGTCCCCAGAACCCATCTCATTCTGTGGGGGGAAGTGGATGGTTCTTAAGAGATTCCCCCAAAGCCATGATGATGTTCTCATGTCTCTGCATCTCTCTCATATGTCAACTGCTTCCAGAGAATAGCAGCTTTTGCTTTCGCCCGGCCTAATGCGCTCTTGAGTTTCTCACATTGATAAACTTTAACCTAGAATCATGTTGAGTAAATGTTTCTAAAAGTGAGTTTCCAGGCTTGGATAGGAGTGGTAGTGGTGCGAGTTGACAACAAACAATCCAGTACTGGGCTTTGTATGAGACTGGTTATCATGGCTTAAGAAGAGAAGTGGGCCACAAAGCAGAGACTTTTCTTTTTTAAAGGCAATTGATTGAGAAAAGGCGAAGGGAGGTAGGATGTATTAGAGGCGGACAAAGGATTTAGAGATTTTTTTTTCCTTTTTATAGAGTGGTAGTACTTGGCTAGATTTTTAGCAGGAGGAAGAAGCTAATAAGAGGACAGATTGTGGTGTAAAAAAGGGAGATGATGGTTAATAAAGCAAGTCTCTGAAGAAGATGGGAGAGGTTGAGAGCAAAGCATGATTTGAGAGGTTAGGAAGTACAAGGCTTTCTCTGAAACTGAAAATAAAATACATGGAAGAAAAATAGATAGGGTTTGGAGTGGTGAATTGAGGGCATTGATGAGTGATGACTACCTTTATTTCTCTGTGAGGTAGGAAACAATGATGCCTGCTGAGAAGGGGGTCTGACTGGGTTTAATTCTGAGAATGGTACATTGGTTTGAAGTAACGATCAGGGTAGTGGGACAAGAGTTACTCAAGAGCAAGCAAAATATTGCTGAATTCACTGAGAGCTCAGAGGTGTCCGGAGCCCATACATATGTAGTGGCGCCAACCTTCATGGCTGCTAGATTTTCCCTACCCGTACTTACTGTCTTTGATAAATGTATAGCTCACTTGAGTTCTTCTTTCTCATTATTTCAATGAGTGCCCTGTGCTTATTTTATCCCTGCCACTCATCTAGGTACAGTAAAAATAATGTATTTGTGCCTAGTTTAGGGTAGGCATTCAGTAGAATGTGTGTTAAATAGATCTGAACTGAACTGGCCATCGTAGGAGAGATTTGATCCAGGTTTGATAAGTTGTAGAGTCCATGATGTGAAAAGATTTAGAACGAGGTAGATTGTGGGGATTATCTGTGACAATATTCCTGAAGTGATTGACTAAGGACTTTAGGCTAGGAAGGGAAAAAAAGGAGGCCAGGAAGGGAACTAATAAAGGGATAAAAATGAAGAGAACAAGGGAATAGAAATCTTGAGAGACCAAAGAACAGATTTAGTGGGAATAGAGGACTAAGAAAACTAGGAAAAAAAATGAACAAAAATTGTAATCAAAGAGTGGATTATTGGAGATACTTTCAGAAATTTAATATTTCTGGATGACAGAGAAGAAGATTCCATTTATAGTTATAGATTGGGTGAAGGTCACTAGAACTCAGAAAATGAAAGAATTAAGTATATGGTACTGGGCAAGGCCACTATATACAACTGTACACTACACTAGTCTAGTCTACACCGTGATCTATATGGATGATGCTCACTAAATGCATGCATCACACACCTATATGGCCATCCATAGAGTCTCAGACTGGGTGTTATTTATGTGGGCTTTGTGTTCACACGCAACTGTAGAAGGTATTGTCATATGGTTTTCCTAGTTATCTAAGTGGGAAGTTACATCACTATGTTACTGGAGGCTCTCTGGACAGAGCAAAAAGAGAAATGAAATCTACCTGAGACAGATTTTACAGTGTAGAGGAGTTGTACCTTGAGATATGAGGAACATTTTGATCTACAGAAAGGGATAAATGCTTTACAAATGGAGAGACCAGCAGGAACAAAGACCTAAAAGCAGAAAAGTACTCTGATTGTGTAGACAATACATTTTGCACTTTTCAGAGTTGTTCAGTGGATAGACCTTACTGTGATACACATCACGATGGTGGCCATGGCATTATGATGAAAATGGAAATCCTGAGCAAGAGAGTCTTTGACCCTTGGAGAATATATTCCAGTAATGGGAAGCAATTTTGGACCCAGAGGAGAGAATCAGAACAGGAAGTTATCTACTTTTAAAGGATGAGCAGAAGTGCAAATTTGAGCCAGAAATTCTGTGCTGCCTTTATAAGAAATGAAGCTTGTAGGATTAAAAAAAGAAAAGGATTAGTTTTCTTTGTTACTAGAGATAATCATTAGTCTTTTCGAAGCATTTTAGCTTCGTAACTATAAAAATGCAAGAGGACAAAATAGATTGTACAAGTGCTTTCTTAATTTGTTCCATGAAATTATTCTGATATATTCACAGTGAAGTGTTTACTTCAGAGAAACAATTGTCTTCTCAAATAGTTGTTTTGTATGTATATTATGCAATATTATTCATTAAAATTATAGTGGATAATAAAATTAACATCACTATTTTGCTTTATATGGAGGCTTTGCTCCAAGGACCCCTGCAAGATTTATGAAAATAGTGTAACAATTCCTATAACATCCTTGTATAAGAGGTAAATTTTACTAAAAATTTCTGTTGGTAGTAACTCTCAAAACAATGAACTAGTCATCCACATAAAAGCAACATTAGTAGAGGAAGAAGGTAAGCGGCAGTCAGCATGTAGGGTCTTTTAAATTTTTGTCATTGTATTAGTTATGATGGGCTGCTATTAGTAAACCTTGATAATTCAGTGACTGAACACAATGGAAATTTATGCTTTGTTTCTCTCAAGTTCAATTAATGGCAAGTGGTGAGAGGTAATGTAGAAGTGAAGAAGGCAATCCTATAGGTACAGAAACTTCAGGAACCTTTACTATTTTCAATATATAGATTCCAAAATTGTCCAAGACATTGTCAAATAGACTATAAATGGTAGAACTGAGAGACAGAGAATTATGAGGGAGATTATTATAGGCCATCTACTTTTTATAGGCCAGTGCATAATCACATGACCACACCTAACTGCAAGGTAGACTAGGAAATGTCACTGTGTAGCAGGAAGAAAGGAAAATGGGTTTGATTACTAATTTGTCAGTTTCTGCCATAATCACCAATCAACGTTTCACAGCAGTTCATATCAAATATAGCCTGAGTTTCTTTAGCAACAATTTCACATCTTGACGTAGGCTACAGGATAGCAAAATTTTCTAGGAAATAGATTTCCATAATAGTCCTTCTGCAGTAGCTTAGTAATAAAACTCTCAAGCAAATATTTCTGATATGATATAACTATTTGGACCATGTGTATATGAGTAGATGTTGCAATTTTAAATGAATCCACAATAATAAAAAAGAAAAGCAAGAAAGCACACAATTATCCTGAACACAATAATAGACTCAGATTTTTTTGGCAACCAAAGATGAAAGTGGGCTTGGTTTTGATTCAGGAAAGTAGAGGCAAAGAATATTTTGCCTATCAGGAACAGGAAACTTCTCAGCAGTGATCTGTACGTCATAGGAATAATGATCTTAAAGGATGGAAGCAGCACCAAAAGGAATACTCATATTAAACCAATATAACGGTTTCCAGTTTTAGTCGCATGACAGACTGAGTTGTAGTGGACCCACCCCATTCCCTTTTGTCCCTCCACTCTCAACATATAGGAAGCATGACATAAGAGATATGGATACAGCCACTACAGAAAACAATCTGGAGGTTTCTCAAAAAATTAAAAATGAATATACCTTTTGACCTAGAAATTGCACTTCTGAGTAATTATCCAAAGAAAACCAAAACAATAATTCATAAAGTTCTATGCACCCTTATGTTCCCGGCAGCACAATTTAAGATAGCCAAGATATGGAAGCAACCTAAATGCCCATCAACAGATGATTGGATAAAGAAGTTATTGTTCATATAAACAATGGAATATTACTTAGCCATTAAAAAAATGAAATCCTACCATTTACAATGACATGGATGGACCTAGAGGTTATTATGCTGAGTGAAATAAGTCAGACAGAGAAAGATAAATACCATATGATTCCACTTATATGCAGAATCTAAGGAACAAAAAGAACAAACTAATCAAAAACAAACTCAAATATAAAAGACAAGTTGGTGAGAGATAGGGAATTTTGGGGGGCTGGGAGAGTGGGGTGAAGGGTTAAAGAAACACAAATTAGTAGTTGACAGATGATCATGGGGTTGGGGAGCATGGCATAAGGAATGCAGTTAGCATTAATATATTGACTAGGTGGAAACCAGAGGAAAGAAGGAGCAATTGGGGGTATCATTTTATTAACTATATAAATGTCTAACCAATGTACTGTATACTTGAAACTGATAAAAAAATAGTACAAATGCTGATTTTAAAAATATCTAGCAATGAGTGTATTCTCAAAGAAAACAACTTTATAAATAAAAACAAAGCTTAAAAATAAAATTAAAAATAAAACAAATTCAAAGTACTCTTGTACATACTTTCCAGGTAGCTTAAATGCTTTACCTTAAATGTCAAGTTCCATATTCATTTCTTACATAAAGCCTTCAAAACCAGCTCCATTTAGTTTCAGTTGTCCATATTTCCTTTATAGACTTTTTTCTTTCCCTGAGAAAATAGTAATTAATAAATGATGTGTGTATATGTTTATATAAATATATAACTAGCAAGAGATCCAACAGACTAGTTTATATAGAACAGAGTAGCAGTTAAAAAAATAATTTATTAAGGGTCTATTTTTGTTTCCATTAGAAAATATAAACTTTTATTAGATTAAGAAAATCTCTGTGCCTTAGAGAAAGATAAATACCGTATGGTTTTGCTTATGTATGGAATCTAAAAACAAAATAAAACAAAACAAAAACGGACTCATAGAGAGACCAAAGGATGGTTACCAGAAGAGAGGAGATGGGAAGATAGGTGAAAAATGTGGAGAGGAATATAGTCAATAATATTGTGATAAGTTTACACGGTGACAGGTGATTACTAGAATTAGTGGAGTGATCACACTGTAAGGTATACAAATGTGGAATCACTATACTGTGCATCTGAAACTGATATAACCAATGTAAGATTGTATATCATCTACAGTTAAATTAAAAAAAAATAGTTAAAAAAAGAAAACTTCTGTGCTTTGCTAGCTGTTTTTCATTTTGTTTTAGTAAAATTTGAAAAGTCAGACTTCACAACTGAGCAATTTAATAATAGTGAAAATCTCAAGGACATTAACTTATTTACAAGTGACAGTGATGTCAATAAAACAAAAAACTCTGAAAATGAATAAGTTGACATATAAGTATCAAATGACCCTAATAAAAACATTTTATAATAGTTTTTTCTAATCAATTAGCTCAAATTTTAGATGGGAGTGTTATATAAGCACTCTGTAGAGAGAGAATACCATCTTGGGGATAACAGAATACTCACACCCTACACTTGGCATAAGTTTTAAATGGTATTGAATAGCAGTTTATTCTTTTCCATCGCCTAATCCACAGTGAGTACTCTTATTGGCTTTATTTTGCTTGAATTTCTTTTTCCAATTTATTATTGAATAATAAGTATTAAAAATGACAAGTATTCCAAGATGAAAATAGCATAAATAAAATATTGGCTTTTATTTTTGATATGTTGATATTTTCTAATTTGACATTTTGCAAATTGTCCATCTTACAGGAACATTCTTTCCCAATTATATTTGTCATATTTCCCAATGAATCACATTAAGAGGAGAAACCTCTTCAATTATGTTTCAAAATTCTGGAAAAACAATATCTCCTTCAGGAAATTCTACGGCAATTGCTTCTATCTATTGGGAGAAAAAAAAGAAGCCAGTCACTGTGACAAGCTAGTGCTGTCTATTATTTCTCCATCTATTTCTCCCCTCTTTTTAGAAATTTACAATCTAACCCTTATTACCATTAGCATTTCAAGTACTCCACTTAAATATGAAACTTGCTGTAATTTCAGAAAATTTTCCAAATTAAGTCAGTGCAACTTAATTTGATCAATATTTATCGGGTTTCCAATTTGTGTGAGATATTTAAAAAATACATAAAATGAAAAGGCAGTTGCTCATCTGAAAGAATGTACAGTCTCGCTGGAGCTATTTCTAGTTTTTACTTGCTTTTATGCATATCCTCGTAGTTGTTAATGGTTTTACAATCTTCACAGTCTGA
>NW_006441953.1:3694877-3715346 GCF_000325575.1 Pteropus alecto | reverse complement strand
GTAAATGTCTTCTTTGTTGCTGTAGAGGGAGAGTTTTAAAAAGCCCATTGCTTTTGGAGGTAAGCAACATACTTCTAACACAGATGTTATCAGGAATCTTTGCCTGCATTTTTAAAAGATCTTTACACGATGTTTACTTCCTGTGTGATGTTATCAATTTCTGCACTGCTTTCAATAGCTAAGGTTAAACACTATTCAATTTCTGTTTCACTGTGGTTTGGCTATTTAACTCTTTCATGCTTTCTTATGTGTGCTTCCAATGAATCTAAAGTAATAAGGAATTTTGAAAATGTTTAGAAGACCTAGAGTTCTAGTTCAATAAACAGATTTTAATTGATTCTGCTTTATTTTCTATAATTTCCCCAGCTTCACTCGGGGTTACTCTTTATTAGGCATATACTCATATAGATGTCTGCCCTGAAATTCTGAGTTACAGGCAAAAAACACACAGAAAGTAAAAAGAGGTGAGGCAAGGAACAGAGGGAGAGTGGTCCCTCTACTAGGGAGGAAATAAAATTCAATCAGATGAAATAATTTGAATATTAAAACTGATTACTTATTTTATAAAATTAAAAATTCGATACTGCTTTTAAAATTTTGAGAAACTCAGACATCTGATCTGGCCATGAGGGAATAAGATGGCATAGAATTAGTCACCTGCTACAAACAATTTAAAAACTGGACTGAAATACAAGAAGCAAATATTTCAGGAATTGGACAACAGGAAGCACAGAACTGGGAAAAGTGAAACAAAGGAAGTGAATTCTCAACTAGTCAGGTTTTATAACTTGTAGTCATTTCTAGACTGTGGAACAGGAAAGAAGAACCCAAACATGGTTTGGTGATCTCATAATTTGAGAAGACAGAATCACTGTTTAGAAAGACTGAGTTAGCTAGAATTCATGGGATGGAGAACTTGAGATTATGGAGCTGAAAAGAGAACCTAAAAGGAATTTAACTATTTGCTGGGGAATTTAACACTCCTTAAGAAATCAAACAATATACAGATTTCAAAATTGTAAAATTCGTAATGTCCAATATCCAATAAAAATTACTAGACAGTCAAATAAACAAAAAATGAAAATCATAGTAAGGAGAAAAAATTATTATGGAGGACATGAAAATGTATTGCTCAGACGCCTTGCAGCAGGGAGCATGCTGTCACTCTGGGTTCACTCTTGTTTTTGTGCTCAGGGTACATTGCCCTCAGGCTTCTCACAACCCAAGACTCAGCATGGGGAGGCCACTAATGTGGTCTTATTCCAATAAGCTCTGGGAATCCACTATTGGGTGACTCTGGCTGAAATACTCCCCATTGACCTTGTCGATTCTTTTTTTTGGAAATACACTTCGGTCCAAGATTTTTCTACCTTCATGTTAGCTCTCCTTCTATAGATGTCAGATCTGTGTCGTGGTCTAAAAGCTCTCCACATTTTCTATTGCTCCCTCACCATTAAATCTCTTCCACACCTAAATCCCATTATGACATTTCCTTTTCAGTAGACACTAACACAAGTGGCACCAGGGATTGTTCAAATAAACAGCTGCTAATAGGGATTTGGGACCGGCTTCTTCACTGAAGGGCAGACAAAATGGAATCTATCCCAAATAATAGGTTGGGCATGAATAGTCTCCAGCACAAGGTAGTGGTACGATTGATAAAGATTTCACCATTGTTGAACTAAGGAAATGTACCAGTGGAAGAAAATGCCCTTGTAGTTTCAGTGAGTCATTTAAAAGATAAGGAAAAAAATTCCCACAAAGATAGTAGGCTTGACTGTTCACTGATGAGTTGTACTTATGCTACATAGAGAGAGCATGAGAAACTGAGGATTGTTAATAAGTAGTCGAATGCTAAAGGTGAAAGCAGGAGGCCTCATTTGTAGCTTTCAAAGAGATCCTTCTTTCATGAAGTGGAAGAGCAGACGTAGCAGAGTGGGCAAATGTCTGATGCTCAGAATTGTAGAGTTCAAGAATCATTGGAATGTTCATCCAAGACCCATCTCTTATGCTAATGTCAGCACCCTGACTAGGAAAATCTGGGACTGACCCTGAAATACAGGATGGGAATAGTGGTTGGATAGCCCAGAGGATGTAGTGAGTACGCACTCACCCTTCTCTCTCACATCCTCAACCTTCTCAAGCAGCCCACTCTTTTTCTAGTACAAGTTAGTACTTCTCCTGAGTTGAACAATAATGCAGAGGACTCTCCCCCACAAACACCACAAAAGGAGCTGTCCATAGCTTCTCTCTTGCCTACCAAGATGGTAAGTACCTGAATGAGAGGGATGGAATGAAAAATTAAATAAGTGAAAAATAAATAATTGGGAGTACTTTCTTAGCAGGTAGGATTTATCACCCTAGCAAGGACCTTGGGAGAAGGGACAAACTCGCTGATAGTGTTGCTCTAAAGAAACGCAATGGTCGACACTGACTGAAATGGAAATGTCAGAATTGTTCTGGCATACTTGAAGGAAGGAATAAGGATGGTGAGAGAGGGAGGATGCTGGTCTGGATGTGTGAAACCAGAAGACCCATCACAGGGTTATTCCCACAGGAGGGCTCAGAGGACATGCCATCCATTAAGTCCATTAGGGACGTGCTAGTGAGAGAGGCATCAACATCACTAAGTTCTTTGGAGGTTTTCTTATACAGGACAGGGCTGGAGATAGGAGAGGTATTCACAGACCTGGGCTTGTTAATATACTCAAGGATGTAGGGGTCCTGATATAATGGAGGCCAATAGGTGACACTTAATTATCAGAAACAAGGAGGCTGTAATTACCTTAATTACGAACAAAATCAAAGAAGCAGCTAAGGGGACTAATCCCTTGAGAAATTATAGATATGGTTAATAGAGCATGGTGTCCCTTGGAGCAAAATAGTTTGGCAACTGACAAGCACGCTACTTAATATCTGTAACCAAAAGATGCAAGAATGGAGGAGCAGTAGGCTGAGGATGGTCAGCCCAATGAAAAGTTACTTCCCCTTGCTTAGTTCCTGAATCTGAGCCAATTTTTGGATCGAGAACCCATCGACTGGAAAGGAGGCTGAGTCCACAGGCGGAAATACTCTATAACTCCACAGCACATGTATGCTGTAATATTCTTACGTTTCTTTCTCAAAGGGACCTATGGCCATTTACTTGGGTGACTGCACATTAAGGAAAAGGGATGTATTCATTTCTTTTTGCTGTTGTGTTGTATTTTCCATAACATACCACAATGAACTTAGCAGCTGACAACAACACTGATTTATTATTTCACAGTTTTGTGGGCTCGAAAGTATGACTCAGCTGATTCTGTTTAGGGTCCAACAAGGCCAAAGTCAAAGGGTTGGTAGGTTGCATTCCTTTCTCGAGGCTTCTTTCTGGGAAAGAACATGCTTCCGTATCACTAAGGCTTTTAACAGAATTCATCTCTCTATAATTGTGATGCTGAGGTCTCTATTCTTAATGGCCGTTAGGCAGGGGACTCTCTCAGCTCTTTAGACAACATTTATTCCTCATTATGGTGCTCCCTCCATTCTCAAACCGCAACAGCACAATGAATCCTTCTCACAGTTAAAATCTCTCTTATTTCTTCTTATGGATCTTTCTGACCGCAGCTGGAAAAAGCTCTCTGCTTTTAAGGGCTCATATCATTAGTTGGGCCACCTTGGTGAACCGGGCTAATCTCCCTATCTTAAATTCCATATATCTGCAAAGTCTTTGTTGCCATGTAATAAAATATATTCACAAGTTCTAGGTATTAGGGCATGTGTATCTTTGGGGGTTCATTTTGTTTACCACAGAGGAACACCTAGACTTTTGAGGACTTTTGGACACAAGCTGTTAATATGTAAAGACTCAAAGAATCATCATTATTTTCTTAGATTAGGGGCTTATAGAGGCCAGATAATAAATGGAGTCTTGGGTAAAATAGGCTCATGGTAGGTTCTGTGAGTCTACAGATTAGCCCAATGGTTATTTTCACTATTTATCAATGTAGAATCGATGTACGTGGTAGCTGGAGCAAAGCTCACATTGCCTGTGAACTGTCATAGTAGGGACACCTAGTGGAACATCTGAGATGTCTTCACTGTTCCTCTTCCCATAGCCCCATATCAGACTAAAATGTTCAGAGCTGTCCATTTTATTCCAGTAATATATAGGCCATTTTCCCATTATGGTTGGGTATGAACCCTGACTGAAATAGATATGGTTTATTGATATGGTATATTTAAAATTTGCCTTTATTAAAACAAATGTATATACTTAAAAATGTATACTTTTAAAAAACACGTGAGCAGGCTAAGCTTGTCAGTGTTATTCAGATTAGAAGTTCAATTTCAGTAAACTGAATGAATATGTGTAGAAACAGTTTACCTCTCATGAGATCAGGAGTGATGCAGAGAAGAACAGGGGACTTTGCTTGGGAGGCTGTTAAGACCTGGGAATTACTGTGGGCCAATAAATAAATGTCTGCATATGCATACTGGCAATGTAGTCTTCCACCACTGGTGTTCGAGCCTGCATCCTTGTCATAATGCTCTAAGTCCCATCAAGTAAGCTGATCTAAATGGTCACCCTTCTTTGATGCTGTCTCCTGGGAACTTTACCTTCCTTGGAATCACTCTCCCTCTCTTCTTTGTTCCGCCTCTCTTTACTTCCCTTTCAGGATCCTCTATGGGGGTCCTGGCAGTCAAGGAAGCAGCAGTTCTTTCCTACTAAAAATTCTTTTTCACCTTTCATCGAAGTAGTTTCTTAATGTCAGAAAGGTAACTCATGTGGAGAAGGCTCGCCCATGACCATGCACAGTATTTTCAAAGACCCACATCTGGGTCTTTTCTATAAGCTTGTTTTTTGTTTGTTTGTCGTTTGTTTTTCCTAACATCACCTCTCATTTACCTAGTATGCTTCGCTCCTCTTCTTATATTAAGCAAATGGAGAATTCAGAATACAAGAAGTTTGAGAGGAATCAGTTCAGGGTTCTGTTCTCTCTCCCCTTTGCATCTCCTTTTCATGTGACTCCACCTTCCAGCCACCTTTTCATACCTTCTGTTCTTTTTATAATCCGAAGTAGATCCCATCAATCTTCTTGTTTCTTTAGTGCTCCTTGCCCTCAACCTCACCTCACTGCTCTTGCAAATCCTCTGACAGCCACCCATGTAATCTGGTTTCCTGGGAGACAACCTTGCTTATTCCTTGAAAGCTTCAGTTACCCATATTTACATAGTAACTACCATTCTCACCTCTTATAGACTATATATCCATCAGTTCCAAAAAAGGAAATAATAAGTCAAAGCAATTTCTCCTTATTATACTCAACGCACTCATAATTGTAGTTAAAAGCATTTACTAGAAACAGCGATAGCCTTGTCCTAATACCTTTCTCTTTTTACTAATAATATAAAAAATCAGAAAGTAGTTAGTCATCACTTCTTTTTCTTTTTCTTTTTTCTTTTTGTAAAGACAGACAATTTTCCATCTTTATGTCACTTCTCTCTGAGGAGCTTTGATACTGCTTGTGTTCCCTGTTGTTCCCCACCCCCAATGGATTTGTTTTCATTATAATTTCTCTTTGTTTGCATTAATTCTAGTTTCATTGTCACATGGGGTCTGAAGACTTAATAAGGGTGCCATTTCCTTAAGTTTATTAGGGTTCGGAGGTGATGTTCAATTACATTTTACTTTTTTTGTTTTACTATATCAGGTCAGTAAATTCATTCCACTTGCCAGTTAAAAAGGTCACAATTATAGAAGTTGGGAGGCAGAAGTTCTTAAGATTAATTAGTTAATATTTTGTGTTATAATATAAACATTTCTCAATCCTTAGCTTGTGGACAGAAAGCCAAATTATACCACAGTGTCTGAGATGTTATAGGAGCTTATTAATATCTTTTGAATTGTCCCTAGACATTTTCACCATGGTTAATATGTTATTTTTACTGTCTTTAATTTGAAAGAGAGGTTTGTATTGAATAGCTGTTACATAAGGAAAATTATAGTAAATGCTTGGTCTTTCCTATTATGTATCACTGGTCGAAAGAGCTAAGAGAGTCTCTTAGCCTGATTTCCCCAGAAAGCAGAGCCAAAGCAAAAGGTTATTGTGCTGCTACTTTATAGGAGGGATGATTCCATAGAGAATGAGTGAAGAACACAATGAGTTCAGAGAAGGCAGTAGAGCCAAAATGGGGCTGTGGTATTGAACTGACTGCATTACCACACTCTGGAGATGTCCATAAATTGTATCTCTGACCAATGCTGGGGAGGGAAGGGAGAAAGCAAAAACAATTTATCCACTGGCGCTTGTAAGCCATTGGTAAATTTTACCCCATGACATAGTAGATCCCCAGAGTTGCAGGTTGTGCATGTAGGATATGAGAACTGAGAAGAGTGTGCTATCACCAGCAGGGTCTGCCTTGGAAAGGAAGACAGAGATATATGGACAGGGTAGAAAATGGGGCATCAACTAGTTGCATCCGGTGAATTTGGTCAGAACACATGGAGAGCTGGAACAAGAATGCCAAGAGGATCTGAGGAGAAGGATAATTGGTGTCTGATACAAAAGGTCTTGATTTGCTTCTGCAAATATATACCATCTAAACATATTTTTGTATATATGAGACCTTGTGAGCTTAGTCTCTGTACTGCAGCTGACTTCCTTCTTATTGAAATTATCTCCCTATTGGATGTGGCTGATGAGATTTCTGCTACCAAAGACTGATGCATGGGGGACATCCTAAGATGGATAGAGAGCCTCGTGGTCCATACCTGTAAAGGAAAGAATGTGAGAGCAGGCTTGAAAGTACAATTCTTCACTCCTTTGATTACTTTCTTGGGAGTAATCTTTCTGGAAAATTTCTGTCTTGTTACAGGGATCATTCACAAATGTGAGGGCTGTCTATTACACACTTGGGAGTGGCCTAGAACAGCTAGTAGTGTAACTGCCAACATTATAACTGACAGAAATAGGATGCTCTGAATCAGCGCCCCTGTGAGGATGTGCAGAATTGTCTGAGGGAGATAAAAACATGCTGAAAGTAATACTGAGAAACAAGTCCTGGTTCATGGGTCAATACTGATTTTAAATTACTTTTAAAACCCTCAGATACAGATATTACTTTATTTACTTAAAATACTTTTGCTATATGATTACCTCATTTTCATAAAGGAAGATTGAGTAACAGAAAAGTTAAACAGATAAGTTAGTTTTCTATTTAATTTTATTCTAGGGCTAGAATCCAGTCAGATTTTACCTTGGGGGAGGGGAGGAGAAACAGAGTTTCATTATGAATGCTATTAATGGTTTTTTTTTTTTTTTTTTTTTAGAAAAATGCACTTTGCAGGTGTAGTCTTATGCATATCGGTACACATATACAAGTTTGCATAAAATTTGCATAAAAAATCTTGAAATCTCTTTCTCTAATAAAGGCAGAAACAAAAGAATAATCTTACATGGTCTTTTATGAAAACGTGAATCAGAATTAACTTTAAGCAAATCTATTTCCCAAATAGAATTTTATGCTTACTTTCTAACAAATTACATAAATTATACAAAACACGACTTTTTCTCATTTTCAGGAAATTATTGACTTTTGAATGTATTTTTCTCCTTATGGACAAATTAATATAGTTCAGAGGAAAACCACAAAATATGAGAAACTCAGGAAGTGTAGGATATATGATAAAAGGTTAGTAGACCTGGGAATTTCCCAATCTGGAGAAAAGAAGGCTAAAGGGAGACATGATAGCTGCTGAAAATATGTTAAGGGATATTACCAGGAGGACAGGGACCAATTCTCATTAGTCAATGAGAGCAGAACGGGAAGAAATGAGCTTAAACTGCAGCTGGGAAATTTAAGTTAAATATAAGAAAACTTTTTAACCATGAGAACAATTAAGTAATGGTACAAATTGTCAAGAGAAATAATGAATTCACCTTTACTAATAATATTCAAGGTAGCACTTGACACTTACTCATCAGGGATAAGTTAGGAATAATAAAAATCAATTCTACCAACATTCTGGGAATGGATTAGATAATCCAAGAGGAAATACTTTTCAAAATCTCCACCATGTATGATTGAGTGCTTTTAAAATGTGTGAGAGGAACAAAATATTAATTCTACAAATACTTATTGCTTTTCTATCACATACAAAACTTAAAGTTAGTCTCCAGGAAGAATAAAGATAAATCCCAAATGGCTCAAACCCTCAGGTTGCTTATTTGCTGGTAAATTGGTGCCCCCAATTTTTTTATTACATATTCTTTTTGGGAAAAATATTTTGAGCACTTGACTTAGTAAAAGTAGAGTAATTGATATATAGATGTAAATATGCGCATTATGAAATAAATGCAAAATAAGTGAAAAGTGGTGAAATAAAAGTTAAATAAATCTTATTTTAAAAACATTTTGCTAATTGTGGTACCTTCATTTATCATTAGTTTATTATTTAAAGCCATAGTTTCATATTTAACAATAATAATTGTTACTCTTTATACCAAATTATCTACTTAATAATTTTAAGATTCTTGGTTGACGTCTTGTCACATCTGATTAGACGGTCATTTTTACCTTGTACAGTGGCCAAACAAAGCACTTGTACTAGGAATAGGAGAGCTCCTTTAGATTTTTTCTATGCTACTATTGTTAGTGTTACTTTCAATCTGTGATTTTTCTACAGAATTATTTTTTAAAGTTCTTGTCCTTTATGAGGTTTGTTTCATTAGAACTAGAAAAGACAATCCATAAAGCTACTTAATCGACCCATGTTGAACCTAATATTTATCAATATTTTAAACAACAAATGCCCTCATGGAGGCATCTTCATTAGCCTCTGAGTTGGAGAGATTTCTGTCTTTTCTCAGGACCTTATGTTCTGTAGATGATTTGTGGTCTTGGAATCCATGCAATGAGTGATCATACATTGGTCAATTGATATATTGAATATTGGTAAAGCTTAATTATGTTTATAGATAAAATAATAGAAATAGACTACTACTTCCAAAATTGTAGCTGCTACAATTCTAAAAGCGTTTCAATGCAAATCAACTTAGAATTTAAATGAACATATTTTTAAATGCATTGATGAACTCACAGGAAAATTTTTAAGTTCTTTAAGAATTCTCCCCCTCAATTTTAAATCTAGAAAAAAATATCTACAGTATATGGACAGTAGAACTATATTTTCCAGTAATAAGAGAGAGACTTTATTATAAACTTACCCTCATTAAAAGAACTTCTAAAGGATACATATACTAAAAAAGAAAAATGATCCTAAAGTATCTGAAGTGTAAAAAATAATGGTGTAGAAAGATATTGTTAAGCATGTCAAAAACTATAGACATACATTGTATAAAAAAGTAATGATTATATGCAACGTATAAAGTTAAGGTTAAATAGAAAGTCAGAGAACTAAAACACTAAACAACAACATAAAGTAATTTTTAATAGAGACAATCAGAGTTAAAATATTAAAGTTGAAATATTCTAAGATCTTTTTAATGCTGAAGAGGTGGGATAAAAAATGGATTTTTAAATAGTAAGAATGTAAAGTGAATTTTCAAAGATAACCACAAAGAACATATTACTACTATATAGAGCTAAATCATGTAATAGAATAAAAAAAAATTATTGCAATTAATACAAAAGAAAGAAGAAATGAGTAAAAGGTAGCTTTAAAAACTAGGACAGATAGAAAACAAAATAAGAAGGTAAGTAAAAACAAACGCATTAGCAATAACAACAAATGTAAGTGAACAAACTATTAAACTCACCAGTTAAAATACCAATATTTCTGGAATGCATAGAATGCCACATGAGCAAAAGCTATGTGCCAAGGACACACCAAAACATAAAGGTAAACAAATATTTTAACATAAAAGATGGCAAATGGCAAATACTGGCTTAAAAAGTAGATAAGGATAATAAATTTAGACTTTTAGGTCAAAAGAAATGTCAAGAAGGAAGGAATTCACTAGATAATGATAAAATCTCAGTATACTGGGAACATACAACAATTCTAAACCTATATGCACCTGTGAAATAACCTCAAACATATAAATAAAAATTTGACAGAACTATAATGAAAAATGAACAAACATATTATTAGAATGGAAGATTTAAACATCTCATATTATGTACTATCATTTAATTTGAATAACAACCAATAAATTAGTTTAGTAAACTTATTAAGAACTTTGCACTCAATAATTTTAGAATACCGATTTTTTTTGTATCATTAAAAAATACAGATTTTAAAGGATACAGTCTACAGACAAAAGACAATAGAATTAAATTAGTAGGTAAAGGACCTCTCATACATTTGAAAAGCTAAACTCTACTTATTACATGTGTCAAAGAAGGAATCTTAATAAAAATTTGGAAACACTTAGAACTTGATAATAACAAAAATAACTTTTGTCAGTTTGTCAGTTTGAGTCCTCTGACAAGAAGACACCAATACAGAAGTAGATGTATAAGAGATACTTTGGGAAAATGGCTTTGAAGGATAAAGGGAGGGAGCAGGAGTAGGCCCTGGGAGCATTGAGACTATGATGCAAGGCTGACATCTGTAAAAAGAGAAAAAAGAGAAAGGAATGCAGAGAAAAAATTTCAGACCGTTGCACAGTTCTGAGAAAGCCTTAGCCAAGCTAATGGGAGTCCCCATATCAAGGCTGTCCATTGGAAGAGTCCCACATCCAGTAAACATGGCCCTGTTTTGGCACCCTTGCTGTGCTCAGTCACTGGCTACGTGCAGCCTGGGAAAGTGTGGCCTTGCTAAATGCCACACTGGATCAGAAGGTGCAGCAGCTGGAGCTGTCAGTCAACTATGTCCCCATAGCTCATCCCTTTGAAGGAGATGTAAGGAGATAAAGGAGATGTCCATGGCCAGCACAATGCAAAACATACGCACCAACACTTCTGGAGTAAAGTAACAATATTTTTGAGGGAAGTGTTTAACAGTAAGTACTGATATTAGAACAAAAGCTTAAAGTTAATGAGCTCTGTGTTCATCATAAGTTAGAAAAAAGTCAATAGGATTAATCCAAGGAAGACAGAAAAAAGGAAATAATAAAGTTAATAGCATAAATTAATGTGACATAAACCAAATATATAGAATACACATGTTAAAAATAACTTGTTAAAAATTTGGCAGTATATACAAACCTTTGGCAAAGTGGATCAAGAAAAAAAGGCATAAAATATTAAGCATAAAAAGAAATATAATTGTAGTTATAGTGAATACTTAAATTGATAAAGGAATAGGATAAATAATGAATAATAAATATGAAAAAGATAAAATGGAAAAAATAGCTAAAAAATATACTCAAAGTGACTCAAGAAGAAGAGTAATACCAAATAACTCTAACTAGTCTAGAAATTAATTCAGTATTTTAAAGTCTTCCTACTAAGAAAACACCAAGTCGATTGATTTTTAGGTGAGGTCTGCCAAACATTTAGGGATATGATTATTCCAAATATATATAATTTTTTTCAGAAAATATAAAATGGCAAACACTTCCTACCTCATTTCATATAAACAAATATAAAATTATAAAGTAATATTATATACAGCATACATAATACATATGATGTAATATGTATATGTAAATATTTATATATGCATTGTATAAACTTTAGTACCCAAACTAGGCAAAAAGGTATAGGAAATATAGAGTTATTTTATTCATGAATGTAGTAGATATTTTAGAAAATCCCATCATTAGTATACATCCAAATGTATGAATCTCATAAGTTTAAGTAAAAAAAAAACCCTCAGAAATTTAACGCAGCATGATATAGTTTTAGGAAGTTCAAAACACAGAAAAGTCAACAATATATGCTTAGAAATGAACGCATTAGTCCATGAAAACATTTGGAATCACGGATACTTCTGTGTGGAAGGGAGGGAAATGCAGTCTATGAGGGCACATTGCAGAGATTCCGTGTTTTTAGTAACGTCCTCTGTGTCTATTTGAAATTATTTACAATGAGAAGTCTGCTAGGTGAGAAATGGAGTTAAAGGTGGCAGGGGAACAGACGGGGCAAAGGAGAGGAAGAGAGAGGCTCCAGGAGAAATTCGCACCCTGTAAGTAAGAGGATAGCAGAGTCCTCGTGTCCTAAGTGTAACATAGAAACAGCAGAGAAGCTATGGACATTGAACATAAAATGTAGGCTACGCATGGGGAGATCTTTTAAGAAACCTTTGAGGTTCAGTGGTATGGGATGTACTGCTTAGCTTCCCATCCCAATCCCAATGCCTATGACCCCAGGGCAGCAGCATCAAGGACAGCCAGAAGGACTAAGATTTTCTTCGATCAGTCTATAGAATAAAATCTCTGAGATGGGGTTTAAAATGAGTCCAACTTCTT
Organism: Pteropus alecto; assembly: GCF_000325575.1. Taxonomy (NCBI): domain Eukaryota; kingdom Metazoa; phylum Chordata; class Mammalia; order Chiroptera; family Pteropodidae; genus Pteropus; species Pteropus alecto. The sequence continues at coordinate 3,702,987 of NW_006441953.1, read as the reverse complement.
AACTATCTACATTTGTGGATTGTTTCATACCCACAAAGGAGTGATTAGCATTATGATATGAAATTGAAGCCGTGGGAGACAATGAACTTGTGACATGAGAAATAGAGGATGCAATGGCAGAGGCCTAAGGGACGCCAGCATTTAAAAGAGCAACAGGAAGCAGAGAGCTCGCAGCAGCAGCTGAAAAAGCATCCATGGAGCTAAGGGGAAAACTCGCAATGTATGGTAATAAACCAAGAAGAGACAGAGGATTTCAAGAAGTTAAGGTGAGGTCAGAAGAATCAAACATTGCTGAGAATTTAGTAAAGATAAAGGCTGAGAACTGCACCCTGGATTTGGTGACAATGAGGTCACTAGTTTCTTTGAAGTTTTGGGGAATAAACAGATGACAATGGGTAAAGGAGTGACAAGTAAGTGAGGAAGAGACAACTGGGGCGCACAGCAGGTTCAAGATGTTTGCTTCTGAACAGATGATAGAGATAGGATGATAAGAAAAGGAGCTGTGGGGAGGAGAAAAGGTTTTCTTTGGAATGTATGAGAGTAGAGCATGTTAAGTCCAGATAGGAAGCAGACAGAGAGAAAGGATGGAGTGAAATCAAAGAGAATGTGAGAAAGGACAAAGCCAGAAAAGAAGTGAAGAGACTAAACCTGAGATAGGAGGAGGTCTGTCTACAACTTTGGTGGCAGAAAGAAAGGATAAGAGGTTCTTTTCTCATAGATTCTGTTTCCTTTGTGAAGAAGGAGGCAAGATCATCATTTGCTGTGAGTTGGGGAGGGAAGGTTGGATGCCTGAGGAACAGTGGCTCTAATTAGTGGGTCTTACCTTGTCTGCACATTGGAATCACCTGGAGACTTGTCAAAACGTTCATACTATACCTCAGGCAAATTAAATCTGAATAGGTGAAGGCTGAATCCAGAATCAGTACAGTTGACCCTTGAACAACACAGGTTAGAAATGTGTGAGTCCACTTATAAGTGGAGTTTTTCAATAAATATATTGGAAGCGTTTCTGGAGATTAGCGACAATTTGAAAAACTTGCAGATGAATTAATTGCATAGCTTAAAATATGTAAAAAACATAAGAAACAGGTATGTCATGAACACATGCGTGTATCATTTAGTATCATAAAATATGCACAAATCTATTATAAAAGGTTAAAATTTATCAAAACTTATACAAACACTTACAGACCATATATGATGCCATTCACAGTCAAGAGAAATGTAAACAAAGATGTGATATTAAATAACTGCATAAAATTAACTGTAGTATATACTGTATGACTGTAATAATTTTGAGCCACCTCCTGCTATATCAGTGATACTAAGCTACCATAAAATAATCATGCTGTTGCTTCTTTATTATCAATGAATTAATGGTTATACCTATAAATAAATATGAATTTTGTTTTCATATTGTCTTTTTACTTTCGATGTCTAGTGTCAGTAATACACATAACATCTATAGAGTTTTGTATCATATAAGACAATATGGATTAGGTACTGACAGACAGACTCATTGTGTAGACAGACAACATAAAATTATGGTATCGATAAACCCAATACAGTACTGTAAATATATTTTCTTTTCCTTATGATTTTCTTAGTAACATCCTATTTTCTTTATTTTACTTTATTGTAAGAATACAGTATAAAACATATATAACATACTAAATATGTGTTAATTGACTTTATTTTATTGATAAGACTTCTGGTTAACAGTAGGCTATTAGTAATTAAGTTTTGGGGGAGTCATAAGTTGTATGTGGATTTGCGACAGCATTGGAGTTGGCAGCCCTAAGCCTTGCACTGTTCAACAATCAATTGCACTTTGAATATTTCTCTAGATGATTATTATGTGCTACCAAGATTGAGAACACTGCCCTAAACTCTGGCTGTGAATTATTTGGGAGAACTTTGAAAATTACTAATGCCTGGATCCTCCCACCAGAGGATCTAATTTTATTGGTCTTGGATGAAGCCCAGGTGTCAGGATTTTTAGAAAGCTCCCAAGGATTCTAATGTGTAGCCAGGCTTTGAGAACCCCAGATGTAAATGGTAGTCAGGCATCACTGAGGACTCAGTAGAGACTGAAGACTTAAGGTTTGTAATAAGGGCAGCTTGCAGAATTGAGTGATACATGTGGCATTCAGTAGTCCTGGTACAGAATTGAAAAAGATGAATAGTGAGATTCATCTGAGTCCAGGGTTTTGTTAGTTATTACTCTCTTGGAAGGAAATGAAGAAAGATACTTGCAGATTTTGACGATAGATTTATATGATGGATTAAGAAATGTAAGCTTAATAGAAAAGGAGGTAAAGGTATGAGCGCATGAGGGAGAAGTAAAGAGATCCTAAAAAGGAGTTTCTTGTGAGATTGAAGAACAAATATAGAGCAAGCAATTGCCTGCAAGAACTGGTAACATTTGTGGAGGATAATCTAAGATTGACTTTATTTTTAATCTTTCTCTTTATTGTTTATCGACATCACTGGCACAGGCTAATATCAGTGTTACTAGCTTTGCAAAAATGAATAAACAGATGAGCATTAGAGGTGATTCTTACATGAAATACTGTGCTGTTTCAGGGAAATATACAGTAGCCACGGAGTCTTACATTTCTGGTATATGTCGGCAGTGTTGACTCATTTGGCCTTGGCAGTTAGGAATGACAGTTATGACAGATGCCTGATTCTGATGCTGTTTTAAAAAGTTTGTCTTCTTTTGGATCCTGCCATTTACGACAACGTGGATAAACCTGGAAATCATTATGCCAAGTGAAATTAGCCAGGCAGAAAGAAAACACTGCATGATCTCGCTTACATGTGGAATCTAAAAAAAAGTCAGACACCTAGCAGCGGAGAGTAAAATAGTGGTTATCAGAGGCAAAGAGGCGGGGAAAAGGGGGAGACAGTGGTCAAAGCATACAAAGTTGCAGTTATGTAGGATGACTAGGTCCAGAGATCTAATTTATAACGTGATGACTATGGTTAAAAATACTATATTGAAAACTGCAATTTTCTAAGAGAATAGATTTCAGGTGATACGATCACACACAAAAACAATAACTATGTGAGGATAAGATATGTTAATTGACTTGAATGTAGTGATCATTTCATTATGTATATGTATGACAAATCATCATGAGGCCTTAAATATATTAAATTCTTATTTAAAATTTAAAAAATTAAAACGAAACAACAAAAAAGAGTTTGGCTTCCTTTATATAACCTCTCACAGAAATCCCCAAGGCTTAAAATTTCTCTGGCGAGGTCTCTAAGTGTCCTTACGTAAGGTGTGTAGCTGGACCCCTGACCTCACTGTGTACCCTGAAACTCACCTTCTTTTTGGGAATGCCTTAGCTGGATGCGCTGCTTTCACCATGCCTGGCTCTTGGGGATACTTTGCTGTCTTATTTACACTTCAGCTCAATGATAATACTATTGTTTTCAAAGGTTAACAAAACAAAAACTTCAAGTTATAAAGGAGAAGGGAAAAATGCAGAAAATAAAAAAAAGTAAGAAATATTGATGTTTCCAGAGCCCAAGTTTCTGATTTGACAATAATTTGATTCTAAAACTTTGAAGGCATTTGTCGGTCTTGATTCCCTCCCTGCTTCTTCCAGGGTTTACATGTACTTAACTGTATTTCCTGCCACATGGACGAGTTTCTAGAGAACTTGTACCCTTTGGAAGCAAGTGTTAAGCATTTGATGTTGTGTAATTCTACTATTCTGGGCTTCTCTGTTCTGTTCGGGTTTCCACTCTCATAGAGTCAATGACAGGACTATAGTGAGAGAAACTCAATTTTGGGGTAGATCCTTCTATTACTTAATCACCAGGAAGCAGTTTTACCCATTATAGATCAACTGAATATATGTATTGTATAATTTCAATTTATATATATTAATAATAGCTAATATTTATTGAGCATGACTCTGTATCAGACACAACTATCATGTAATCTTTATAACAACCCTTATTTTACAGATGAGGACACTGAAGTAAATAAGTTTCTCAAGATCATATAGATAGTACATGATTTAATTTTGTTTTTGATTTGAAAATTAAAGTATCTTCCTGCTAAGATGGCTAACTAACCCAGGCTGTGGTCTCCCTCTTCAAACCCAATATAGCAGGTTGCCTGGGTTAGTATGAGAAGATTGGGATTGCTGAAGTAACAGAGAAAGTATCAAGAAACCTTGAGGAGATAGAATGTAGTTTTATCCACGTATGGGATTAAAAATCAATCTAGTTGGAGAGTCAGGCACCATAGATTGTGACAGACTGAGGGAGTACTTTTTAGATAGGTCTTTTATCATCTTCCCTGTATTTTCCTGAAGAATTTTTTCTTCCCATCATCATTGCAAATCAAAATCTCTTGGCTAAGGTGTAAGATATCGGCAAGGTGGGGGCATGTTGATCTTTTGGGTTTAATGCCATTTCTTGTTTTAAGTCTATGCATTCATGAATTACCAAATAAAAGAGCCAGATCTCCAGTTAAGAAATTATGCTTCCTAGTCCTACCTCTCTGGTCTGGCCTAGATTTCGCAGCAGAAAAGGGATCTATGACAGGGCTTGGTTGGAGGTAGTTTGTTTTGGGAAATGACTTCCTGCATTCTTGCACTTCCAAGCTGTGCTTACATTACTACCTAGTGGGTCTCTTTAAACAGTACATTAGAAGCCTTCTAACCTACACAGCATGACTTGAGTTGATAATTGGCTAATCTGAGGTTATCTTTTTATTTTTCAAGGTTTTTAAGAAGTAAACAAAAGGATTGTTAATGGGACATTATCTCCCTTTCACTTTGAGGCTGCTTACCTGTGAGCGCCTGGCTGTTCCCAAGTGCCTGGTGTGCTGCTGTGGAATCACTGAAGCTCCTGTTATTTGGAGTAGGTGAGATAAGGTGCTTCAGGATTCATCCTGTGTTTCTGATTACTGTGGCAAGGATAAAGTACAAGAGGCCATTGCAAGGGCACAAGAGAAGTCCAGTATACTGTCTTTTCAAATGCTTCTGGATAGAGCCCTCCATTTTTGATGCTGCTATAAGTGCTCCAATATACCTGTTCTGATATAGAACATCAGAGTGGAAAAGCACCTTGGGAATTTCCCTTCATTACAGTCTCAGGGTCACCTGGAGTAGGGCTATAATGCATCGGTGGTCTATATCCGACCAGTTCCAACATATCAAAATAATCCATTGGTGAATTGGGTCCACATTATTTTCTCTTCTGCCACTTGGATTACTTCTTCTGCCACTGGCAACACCCAGTGAGGCCTTATGTGTTAGCTGGGGAAAGCATTGGTGCAACAAAGGTAGGAGAAATGAGATTCTGGGCCACGTGCTCATAAAATTCCCTTGTACTCTCTAGACCTGCTTGCACACAATCCATCATACTATGATCACTGTTTCATTTATCCAAATTTATGGCTCAATAGTTGGTATAATATTCAGCTCAGGATTGACAACTTTTGGTGATATTTGCTGTGCCCCATTGTCGAGGTATTCTTAATCTATTAAGACTTAGTAGCAAGCCAGGAACTGCTTTTCAAATGGAGAAGAACCATTCTCTGCAATAAAATTCTACGATCTTAACTTGATAGACACCAATTCAGTATCAGAACCCACCACAGATACCTCTAGAACTTTTGGATTTGCTGTGTGCTATGGCCCATGGGTCAGGGCAGCTTGTACTGGAGTTAGGAACTGCCATAATGCCATCTCTTGCTCTAAAATTTACTCAAAACTGGCAACCTCTGTGCCAGGGGTTCCCAACTTCCAGGCTGGGAACAGGTCCATGGCCTGTTAGTAACCGGGCTGCACAGCAGGAGGTGAGTGGGAGGCAGGCAAACAAATGAATCTTCATCTTTATTTGCAGCCATTCCCTCGTGCTAGCATCACGGTATCAGCTTCACCTCAGATCATCAGGCATCAGATTCCCATACGAGCCCCAGTCCATGGTGCCAAAAAGGTTGGGGACTGCTGTATCTGTGCCATCAGATATATGGGTTTAAGTATTCCCAAGTGCAGTGTACACTATCTCCAAAACCCAAGTAAGCTTTACTACATGCTGTTCCCCGCCTTGGTTAGTGAGGGTATAGGGTCCAACAACTTGTCTTTTATCTTACACGATTAGGTTAGGGTTTGAGATATCTTGGCTTGCTCCAAGATATCTTTCCCTCGACCACAGAATTTTGTCGATGTGGCAGGCTGATAGGCATAGATTCTCTGGTCTCACACTGAAAAAAAAAAAAGTCATCCTATTATTTCTTTTTTCTGAAGCTCATGACTCCTTCCTTAATCTGTTGCTAAGGCAGTTATGATATCTCTATATTATTTATTGTAGACCAAGCTTCAAGGTGTCATCCTAGGAGCATATCGAGACTAGTTCTAGGTTTCCTACTAGAATGTTAAATCTTGAAACATCAATGCTTGATGTCAATAGATTTACACTCATACAGCTTTACAGTCTAACCTCCTGGTACAAAATGCCTCCATCTCTGGTCTTGGAATGCTACTGATTTTTCTACAGGTCTTTGACGTTGGCATATAAAAGCCATTTAACCCTTCCATTCAGTTTTTTTTTTTTTTAAGTCTGCTCTTACAATTAAATCTAGGGCTTAATTTTTACAAAGTCTGCCTTGCAGATAAAGGAGATAAGGCATTCTCTAAATGTTTCCTTAGGTTTCTTATAACCTTTATTGTCTTCCAACTAAACTCTGGTGCTAAGCTCAATAACTGTGATAGTATAGCATGCCAGGGGTTACCTGCTACTATCATGATGGGGTCTTTATCTCAGTGTGTTTGGTGACTGGGCCAGTTCCAAAATCTCATTCTGAGGGGCTTCCAAGGGCACTTGTTTCTTAGTCTGATCTACCAATAAAATATAATTTGAGACAAGTGCTTGTGTTCAGGTAGTTTATTTGGGGAAGCAATCCCAAAAAACAGGAATGGTGAACTAGGAAGCATGAAACAGAAGACAGGGAAAGCCAATAATGGATGCAATCTTGAGTTGATCACCACTGAGGGGAACTCGGGTTTTATCCTACCAGGATCCTCTGAGAAGCCCTGTAGAATTGCCTCAGAATTGTCTACCTGAGGAAAAGAAGAGGGGGAGTTTTATCCATTGGATTTTGTCTTGCATTGATGAAAGTTTTCCTCATTGAGTTTTAACTTTCTTATACTCCCAGGCTGCACGTGTATGAATGCCTGATGGCTTTCCTGAGGAGTCCACATTGTGGGGTGAGATTAAAACTGAGGGAAACTGGTTGCTGCAGTCATGTCTGCAAGTAAAGCTGGATCAAGAGGCTGTAAAAGTTGGGCAAAAGATATGACGAATTATGTTCCTTTCTTTTTTCTAAAATTTTCCTCGAATCTGGTTTTGCATTTCGGATTCTGCTCCAGGTGTCTCATTAATCTTTTTCTGTCATTCAACCATAAAACATTAAGGCAGAAAGTAACCTCAGCAAACATTATGAGTGCCCCATTATACGGATGATGTTACTGAGGTATAAAAAGGCTAAAGAATTCTAGCAAATTTCACAGCAAGTCAGTGCTACAATTAGGCTTGGAACCCAGGACTCTTGGTTACCTGCAGTTGGTGTCTTGAAACTTTCAGCCTCTTAGAGTCCAGGAGATAATATAATTGCTAATGTGTGAATGAGCTTTACATTCACCGTGTTGTGCTTTTTGTTCTCTGAGAATACCTTCAGTAATGCTACTTATATTTATCTAGTACTTTACATTCTGCCAGGCAATTTCGTGCACATTAGTCCATTTAATTCTCATAGGAACCTTATGAGAGCTGTTTTCTTGTGACTTCATAGATTAAGAAATAGGTTAGAGATTCAGTCTTCCTATGGTCTCAGTTAGAAAATAGAATTCTATTTTCTGAAATAGTTGTAATTCTGTCTTCTGAATTCATTTATTACAGGCTTTGGGAAAATGTTTTATAAATGCTAAAGGAGTACACACATATAAAATCTTGTCATTACTGAACAATCTGTAATCTTTTGTGAAAATGTTCAGAGTCTAAATATTCTCTGTCTCTGTCTCTCTGTTTCTGTCTCTCTCTCTCTCTTCCTCTCTGTCTTTCTTCCTCTGTCTCTCTT
>NW_006441953.1:3692390-3694841 GCF_000325575.1 Pteropus alecto | reverse complement strand
CTCTCTCTCTCTCTCTCTCTCACACACACACACACACACACACACACAGAGAGAGAGAGAGAGAGGAAGAGAGAAACAGAGAAGAATAATTATTCATTTAAAATATATAAGCTCCTGGTGCCATGCACAAAATTATTGTTTGTAACATTCATTCATTTATTCATTCTTTTAAAAATTATTGAGCACTTATTGTTACAGGCATTGTTATAGCATTGCAGATTATAGACATAACATAAAGTCTTGCTTTCATGCATAGTATTATTGATATTAAAATCCACGTAATTTGTTATCTGTGCCCATGGCTAGAACTCAAACTTACCTTCTATATACTGTGATATTTTTGTTGAAACAAACCATAAAAAAAAAAAAAAGAATCATTTAGTACCTAGAACATTTTGGTGAGCTGGAATATGCATTCTTTAGATTGTAGGTTATTTTCAAAATTGTTCCTCTGTGAGCAGGGAGAACAACAGGAGGGAAGAAGATAAAACAAAAAACTTCTGCTTCCAACTAAGAGGTTCCATGCTCACTGATACCGTTTTCACTTAAATAAAATTGTCTTACCCTCATCTCCATTCCTCTTAGACCAAGTTCCCAATTCTGCTCAGCCACCAATAAAAGCATTGTCCTCATTTTTAACTTTCAACACTTGCCTACTACTTTTCCCAGCTTGTGGTTACCTATGGAAGGCATTTTATGGACTGAAAATGCCTGGCTTAAGAAACTTTTTTCCCCCCAAATATGCATAGCAAAACTGATGGTAACATATGGCCCTATATTTTTTCCCTTCTTGCCAGTTCACTAAAATAAATTTACTTTCAATTTACATATTCTTGTCTACATTTCAGAGCGTTAAAATATATTTGTAAGGTCTGTCCTGTCTATCTTTTTCTGAGATTATGCAACAGCTTTGCATGCTGTTTAGGAAATAACAGGAACTTTTATGATTTTTAGAATTTTTCATTTCCTAAGAAATTTTAAAAAGTTTATGAGATCAGAAAAAGGCCAGAATATCCTTAGAAATGTAAAATCACATACAAGGTATAATAATTGTTTCTGTAAGATAGATAGTAATATTCCATTCAAATTTAAAAATAAGTCTATTGTCTATAAAACGCTAATAAAATTCTATTAGACAGATTTCACTATCTTTATACAGTTCTCTTTGGACCCTTTAAACAAAGGCCATTTTTTAAGACTTGTAGATATATGAAGTAGCTTATGGTGGGAATTTTTAAATGAAGGAGAAACATCATGGACCTTTCAATTTGCTAAAATGGAAAAATATTTTCATGCAGAAACAAGACTACTTTGTTTTTCTGTGAGAAAAACTGGCAGGCTCTAACAGAATGTCACAAAAGACTGGCTTTCCTCTTTGGGGTTCCAACCTCAACCATTCTTGTTTTTTTTTTCCATGGAGTGTTAATGTAAAGATAAATGGTCTTGTAGACAAAGAGTCCCATGGGCATGTAGTGAGTGTCCCAGAAATATGATGTGGAGACACTTGACCTGCTTTGCTTGTGTACCATCTAGATTCTACTGTGGAGAACAGAGCCACGACTGGGTCTTTATAAATCTAAGACAGGGCTGGGTCATCAGCCTCCTTTTCTGATCATGTGGCTATCTAAAGGCTACTTAACTCTTACTCATGGGTCATGGGTCATGGATATGAATTGTTTAACTAAGGACCCTGAAAAATGCATAACAAGTGATAATACAGATGCTTGGAAAGTCAAGAGTAAAGTGAGACATTTAAAGATTTTTAAACAGCGGTTCTAAAATGGGAGAAGTTTTGCCTTCCAGGAAGGGGACATTTGGCTTGTTTGTTACAACTGGGTGAAAAAAGCTACTGGCATCTGGGGGCAGAGGCTGTGAGTGCCATTAAATATCTTATGCTACACAGGACAGCCATCCACAAACAAAGAAACCTTGCTTTAGGGATTTGATTTGTTTTGGCACAGTCATTAACGTCCCAAACAGCCATGTTAAAATATAAATACAGCTTACTGTTACCAAGTATGTATGTGTGTGTGTATATATGTGTGTGTGTGTGTGTGTGTGTGTGTGTGTGTGTGTGTATATATATAAAACAAAGGCACTCATACCATTTTAGAGTTTATTCCTTTCTTCATTGCTGAGCCTCACAGCATTGCCCATAATATCCCCAATCTCTCTCCATTCTAGATGCCCATCATATCTTCTTCCCCATCACCAAGCACCATTTCATACCTGAATTTAAACTGATGGTTTGAATTCAAATATATTATAGTTTAAAAAACAAAAGCAAATTGTTTAGTTATTCAGGCTGCAAAATGGCTTCATTGAATATGATGTGTCTATGAAGGAGTACTCCTCAACACATTTTACCTACAATACGCATGTGACTTCTGACCTCTTTTCGTTCATGGCATTTTGCATTGTAGGGTAGGCATTCTCAGACAAGAAATCCAT
>NW_006441953.1:3673399-3692377 GCF_000325575.1 Pteropus alecto | reverse complement strand
ATTCCTGTCTATGTAGGCCATAAAAAGGAGATAAAAAATAATTAATAATGAAAATTATGAGTGATCATTTTATTTAGAAAGCAAAGGAATATGGTAAGGGACCACACAACATTTTTTTTTTTTTTTTGCATAACAGAGTAGATAACATAATATTATTAAAGAAGTAGGATGCAGAGTAGGATGCGGTCTTCAAAATTTCCGAAAGGCAGATACGTCTGAAATTAGTAAGAACTGTCAGAGAGGAACGCTCAAGGAAGGTAGAATTAGTACAAAGTAAAATAAAAATTATAAGGCTGAATGGTGATTTAACATTTTTTAAAGTTTAAATTTAAATTATAGAGATATGGAGAGACAAGATTAAAGACACAGTGAGAGAGCAGTATTGCTGCATGTGTGCTCAATAACAAAGGTTTAAAAACAGTATAATTAAGCTTGTGTTTTCAAAGACAGTAGCATGTCTGATTGTGGGGAAGGGTCTTATTGTGAAAGATAGAGCAGGTGTTCATGCTTGTGAGACACTGTGGCAAAGATGTCTGATTTTGAGAGATCAATACTGTATGATTGTGGAGTTTGACATTCGTAATCTGATAACAAAAAATCTCTCTCACAGTACAGCATTCTCTTCTCTTGAAAACTAAACTGTACTTAGAATGTTATTTCCTTTTTAGGTAGGGAGACAATAAATGACGATCATATGAAACTATTCCTTTCTAGGCATTTTCACTAGAAGGCATCATAAAAATGCAGAGAGAAAGACAAGAATATTGAGAGCTAAAGGTCCATTATGCCCTGAAAATTCTTTTGGAAGGATGATCCCACCTTCTGATCTCAGTGGCAAATCACACACTTTTTTTTCTCCATTCCAAATTAGAGTCTATCATCTATGATAGCCTCTTTTGATTACTCCTATCTCCACCCCAAACACTCCTTCTAAAGTGAAAGACAATACATGCATAGTAGCCAGTGGAGTCTTTTTAGTTTTAATTTTACTTTAAAATTTCTCTGTGTCACTTTTTGTAATCGCTTACTTCAAACAAATGAGCCCAGCCAATTTGCTCAGGGAGACAAGAAACGCTTCATGTCCTGAGGACTTTCTGTCTTCCATAGAGAGTTGAAATTTGGCATCACACAGCCCTGTCATAGCCAAGAAATTAAAGGATTTTCTATTCCAATAGCTAGCTGCATTCAGAGATGTTAGCCTAATAGGAATGTGTATGTACAGTCAATAGCGCCCAAGACTGATAGGAAATGAGATGTATCAGAGAATTCTCTCAAAAATTGCTGCAGCTGCTGGATTTCTGCTGGAAAGTAAATAACAAATATATTGACATGCATTTTCCATAGACGAGCAGCTGCACTGATCAATGCTGTTAGAGGGGCTGCCTGGTCAAGTCCAAAGTTGCATATGACAGTCTGAGTTGAAGCCACATACACTGATACATCCTTGTTAGTCTAATTTGCCAAAGGAGAGCCCCATTCTCCCAAGCCAGTTTCTCTAAACATCCTTCTAATTTGACACTAAAATTAGATGCCATTTAGGAAGTGATGATGGGTATCTCTCCTGTATTTTCTCACCACCAACATTGCTGAATTGAACCGTGAGGGAGGCCCTCACTCTCCCTCTCTGTTTCTCCAAACAAGCAATGAAAACACTTTGCATAAACAAATTCCCAATCATACCTAATCATATGAAAGCTGACAAAAGTATGCTATCTTACACTACGAAAATACTAATCAAAGCAGCTTGTCAATTGTTAAAGTTAATGATTTAGATTTGCAACACTCTGACTAAATTTTAGTAGGTAATTACATAATTATACACAGGTTAACACAATCAAAAATAGCAATTGCTTCCTCAGTCTTCAGACTACGTCAGGGTGCCGCAGTCCCGTTCTGGGAATGACTGCTTATCTCTCAGTATTTGAGTGTATGTTGTATAGCACAACCGCTTTGCGTAGGAAGGACTTCTGGGCATCTGGGTTCAACTCTCTAGATGTTCCAGATCAGGAGGAGATTTGTCTGTTAGTGCTCAGTCAAATTCGTTGTTAAAAACACCATATTTATAAGTTTCTATCTCTTCTGTAGGATGGGCAGGCATATTATTAGTTACACAACAATTCTAATTCCTAGTGCCCTTTTCTCCATCTCAAACTTCAGGATTTAAACACAAATCTCTGTTCCTTTATGAATCTAAAATGCTTCAGGACAATTTTTCTCAAAACAAATTTCTGGAAAGCAAATCTTTTTTTAGTTGATTTTCATTGTACTATTGATGCTATGTTTCAATCAGAAAAATAATTTCCAGAAGATCGACTTAAAATATTTTGTGGTATAGAGCATTGAAGTACTGAGATATTATTTTTAGGACTTTCAAAAATATGCAGCATTATTTTAACTTTGGACTTTTTTCTTCAAATCCAAAATCTGGGGTGAAGGGAAAAATAGAAAGAAACCTGAACATGGACATTCTCATGTTTTTTCTTTTTCCCTTTTGTTCTTTTTTACCTCTTTTCCCTTTCTCTCTCTCTCTCTCTCTCTCTCTCTCTCTCCCCCTCTCTCTCTCTCCCTATATTTTCATATCACTATACTGTGTACTAACAATTTTAATTTTCCTCTGAGTCCTCTCTCTTTCTCTCTCTCTCTCTCTCTCTCTCATACTGAGTCCTTATCATGTCTCAGGAGTCAGAAGACAAATTGTAGATATAAAAATAAAAGCAACACAATCTGAAAAGTTAAAGAATTTTCCATATAGTTAAAAAAGACAAGTAGACAAATAGGTACTGTCTATGAGCTAGCTAGGTGTTGGAAGAGAAGTATGAATAGGAGATTATAAAAGTGGGGACAGGAGCACTTAGTTTTGCAGTGAGGGGGGATAATTGAGGAAGCTCACAAAACAGAGGTGGTTTTTTTTTTATCTGAATCACGAATATTTAAAGTGAATAGTGTGTATGCGGGGGCAGAGCATTCAGGGGAAACACCTGTGCAACGACATAGACGTCTGAGAGCTTTATAGCACTGTATTTGGAGAACTTCGATATATTCAGAATCTGTTTGGGAATGTTAAAAGAGACCTTTGGGAAAATCTCTTATGGGGCCTAATACTTCTGGGACCACAATGTAATGACTTTTTTTTACATCTTACATGAACATATGGGATTAATAAGCAAGGCTTATTTTGTTAAATTAAGATATATCATGTCTTCTTGACCTTTCCTAAAGATAAAGTCAGTATTTGTACCATCTGTAAATCCCCCACCGAAAACCTTATATTCATGCTTGTTTCCTTTTTATTTCTATAAAACAACAGGGGTGCACTTGTTTTGTAGTGTCCTAAGTAGATTAAAGACTTTCACTTAGAAATTATTAAGGGGCAATAATTTCTGGTCATGATGGCATTCAATCAAAATAATAAAATTTATCAGGTATCTTCTCTCAATTTAGAAAAAAGAATGAATCTGAGGCAAAATTTATATGCTAATGCTTTAGTTTAGAGTACAATTAAGGGGCAACAAGAATGAAGGAAAAAGAGAAGTGAGGAAGGGACAAAAGGAAAGCAAATGCAATGTAGTGTGTTATTGAAGAGGCCACAGCTTCCAAGGAAAACACAGACACTTAGTCTTTTGGGATGGCTCTGGAGAACCATATGGAACTCCTTCACCCTTCCAGGTTGTGTTGCCAGCCCATGCATTACGTGGCCATGCTATAGCCTGTGGTACCAGAAGGAGAGGAATATGGAACATAGTAAAGCCCAATGCATATGGGAAGAGAGTTTGCTGAGAGAACTGGTAGACTATGGAGTTTTAGATATAATTCTTTTAGCCAGAAGTAGTATGTTGAATGCTATCATGGACAGGATGAATGGCTCAGCTTGAATGATGTACTTAACTTACTAAACATATGTGTTCCAAAAGATTCGAGGTCAAATTTAGTCCTTGGAGAGTGGTTGTAGATTAAGTCAGCTGGAGGAAATGTAATCCCTCTGAACAGACCTAGTTACCATAGGACACACTGGCAAGATCTGAACTATGTCTCGCTGCCTCTGACTACAAGTTGTATGGCTGAAGGTCACTTCCAATTTGATAACTAACATTAAGAATATTTATCAGAATGACCTTTTCCCTTGTTAACAGAGGCTCTCTCCATTACCTCATCCTAAAATGACCTTTCTTTTTAAATTCCTGTGAACAAATGTTAAAACTTTCAAAATGTACTTCTAAGTTTCAAAAATGGTGGTAATTTTGTAAATGCCATTACAAAATTAGGGTGTTTTCAATGCAGGCTGATCAATTTCTTCTAGGTACAATTACTGCAATGTAGGTAGTTGATCCTAAGTAGGCAGGATGGGCTATCGATTGTGAAACTCAGAATGAATGTGTTATTCTTTTCCTAGTATAATTACTTGAGATAAATAGAAAAAAATCACACTTCCATACTAGAATATGAGTTATTTAAAAAATATATATAAACATTTTTATATGCATACACACATATATACACACAGATGGTATAAACATATATGTGAAATATATGTTGTGATGTCTCTTTCACTATATTTTAATTTTGACTTAGACGATAGGAATATAATTTCTGCTTTGCAAATTACATATAAGAGTTTGTATCTCAGATTTGGGAGACAGCCTGAAAGAAATCCAATACCTATATACAAATATGTTTTTTAATCTATTTTTAATTTCTGTTTCAGTCAAACCTGAAATGTTGATCCATTGTCCTTGTTTGCATTTCATTGAACTTATTTGATGCTCTTTGCACAAATGTTAACATTTCTGTGACTTGGAGAGCCTGGTTCCTGCAGCTTTAGCTTTAGACATCACCTCATTATTCTTTTCAGCTTGTTATTAGAAAAAAGCCACTGACCTCTTACCTGGGTCTCCCTCTCCAGTTAGTACTTGTGAAAGGGCAACTCCTCTCAAGGCTTCTAGATGCCTGCTGTGTTTCTAAATCACCTTATATTCTAATCTTTTCCATTTCAATCTCAGAATAGAAATATGTAGACAAAGTACCATCTTTCTGCTCTTTCTTACCTAGTTATCAAAGATAACTTGCCTCCATTGAAAAGATGGCTACCTTCACAGTGTTCATGCCGATGTAGAGAAATTTTCCTAGTATTTATTTTTTAATCATTTATCTCATTTCTTTTTTTTCCTTATTAATAGCCGCTGATTAGTATTATTTAGAAAATATAACTCTGACATTGTATTTCCTATGTGCTTTTAGGGAAGTCTGGTTTTATTCACCCAATTCCCAGTTTTAAATCTGAGTTTTTTGCTTGACCAAACTTTTTCTTCTTACATTTAGACATATTTTGAACATAACATGTTAGAACTATTTTTAAATGAAGTGTTTGGTCACAGCAACAAATACTGAAGTCTTCCTACTAATGGAAACCTTTCCCAGAGTTCGTAACTTCAGGCACTTTAAAGCTGATGGAAGCAAAACATCATTCTAGAACCTGAACTTAAGATATTTCCATACAAATTCAAACCAAATAGACAATTTTCACAGATGACACCAAATTTCACAGTTGCTCTCTCTCTTTTTATTTTTATTTCTGTAAGGCTGATTTATATAAGACTTTTACTTTGATCAATAATCCTGAATAAGAATCCTACCACTTGACATCCATGCTTTTGACCAGGTTTGAAGATAGCGTCAAAGGTCTGTGTACCATGTGAAATGAAAACATCTGTGTACACTGACAATAGTTCCACAGTGGGTGCTCTCTCAGAGGCCAAACTGCACATTACAAAGAAATATCACTAAGAGATGAGATAGCAGTTTCAGGAAAACAAGAAAAAAAGTTTTTGAATAATAACAGGGTAAAAGATTTATTATAAGTGATTACAAGAGAATTATTTTTGGATACTATATATTTCTCAAATCAACATAATCTCCACTTTTGTCATTCAATAACAGGATAAAGGAAAGCATGAAAAGTTGACCAGGTAGAACCTTCTGTTTACATGGGAGGAATATTACTGCATTCACTGGGGACTTCTCTTGTTCCATTTTTTTGACATACACGTCCTTTTGTCCATAGGTTTCTTCCTCATTTTTCAGAATGCTGGGAATGATGGAGAGGAAGAAAAGTTTACAAAGTCTGCATAAATGAAAATTTAAAATACATATATTTAAATTAAAAACCTTTAAATTTTATTAAGTTAATATCAATTTTTATATGAAAGGGTCAGAGTATTGAAAAAAACATTGATTAAACATTTGAGGAGGGAACTATTTTTATTAATGGCACTGATATATAATCTTTGTGTTTAAGTTTATAGCAGTGTTAGTCATCAACTGATTTATTTAGCAAATAATATTATAGAAGAAGACTGAAGAGAATCTTGTCTTTGATAAGCATGAATGAAATCAGAAATGGAAAAAATATGCATAAAGGAAATAAATTTGAATTGCTAATTTAGATTCCCAAGGTTAGTATATCAATATTTACCAGAGGTTTCCAGACATTATCTAATAGAAATCTGAGGGACACTTACTTTCCAAGTGTAAGAGGTACCAGAATTACTTCTTACCCACTAAATCATGATGAGTCCCGGAAAAGCCAGAGAAGTGGAGAAACTATCCCAGATCTCTTCTTCTTCACCCTATATAAAGTCCAAACAAGTCCTCGCTTATCCCTCATACTCCCATATAATCGGTCTATTTAATGTTACTTGCCTACTTAAAACACTTCAATGGACACCCATTATCTATCAGATGAAGTGTAATTTCTTGACTAGTATATAACTTCTTTTATTATTCAGTTCTTGAAGAAATAAATGTTCCATTTTGTCAAGTCAGTTCACCAGTTACACAATGCACTGCAACTGTCTGTGTGTGTTATATATAATTCCCTAACCATGACTTTTGCATATGTTGTTTCCTTAGCTTGGGTGCCTTATCATCCTACTCTTTGTATGTCTGTCAGACTCCTACTTAGTTCTTAAAAATCAACTCAATATCGGTCAACTTCTGAAAATGCTTTCAGTATGTAATGCTGTGTATATAGTTTTTATTCTCTGTATATGCTTTTACTGTTTTGCTCTTGTCATTTTACTTATCTGGCTCTCTCACTGTAAGCACTATGAGGGTGAACTCTGGCCTTATTCATCTTGCACGCCAGTGTATAGCGTGATGTTTCCTGCCAAGAGTTGCAAGATAGAAAGTTCGGAGAGTGAATGGGTGAATCCAGGAAATATAATTAAGTCATAAATAGTTTCTGGGCACTATTTAAGTTCACGACTTTTGTTCCAACCATTGGTGTTGCTTGGTGTGTTTCTTTGGAAGAAACCATTGAATAAATATTTTTATAGATTACTGAATTTTGAATTGGTTATATGTTCTAAAGATATATTTATTAAATATAAAAGTTAGACACTTTAAGGTAGCACTTCTTCTGCAAAAACCCTGAACCCCCTTGCAAACCAATGGCCTATATGAGATAGTAAGTATAAATAGGGAAGGTGGGGTAAGAGTGGCTATAAAATGAAGACCGAGTTTATAATGAGAAGAAAAGAAGTGTTAAGAGATGACTTATTCATCTTGCATTTTCAGCACCTAGAGAAGGGCTTGATACTGGTAGATGCTCAATATAGTTTTGTTGAATAATTGAATGACTGAGTGAATGAACAAGCCAGGCAGACAGAAGGAAGGAGATATGAAAAGCTGCTATATTTGGGTGAGTTCTCAGTAGAAGATCACAGAATGAAAAATGTTCTACTCTGATCATGAATAAAAAGCAGAGAAATATATGAAGTATTAGCAAAAGGAGAATAGAACAAACTTAGATTCTTTTAAAGTTCTACACTTTGACAAAGTTTTATTAAATTTATAGTAGTTCAATCCCCAACAAAATCTAGTTGTACAACATTTTCAACACCCCCAAAATTTCTTAATGTCCATTTCAGATAATTCTCTCCCATCACTAGCCCCAGCAAACACTGCTCTCAATCTCTATAGTTTAGCTGTTTCTAGAAATTCCACATAAATGTAATCATACAATACATAGTCCTCTGTGTGTAGCTTCTTTCACTTAGTGTAATGTTTCTGAAGTTTTGTGTTGCTGCATGTATAGTGATTCATTCCATTTTCAGTGTTGAGTAATATTCCATCACATGGATATACCATAGTTTGTTTTGCTACTCATTGTCATGATGGACATTTGAATTGTTTCCATTTTTTTTAAATTTTAAATAATGAATGTTCATCATTTAAAATTTTAAAAAATGGAAACTTTTTTCTTTTTATGAACATTCACATTCATCTTTGTGTGGCCATGAACTTTTATTTTTGGAGACAGGGGCAGATACCTTGGAGTAGATTTGCTGGGTTGTGTAGTAAATGTATGTTGAGCTTGAGGAAACTCCAATCTACTTTCTAAAGTGCAAAACTACATCTATTGTGAGGTTTCTTTCTTTTTTATTTTTGGTTGTTGATCATTATTATTGGAGTTGTTTTCTGTTACCATGTATTGGTTAAGTAATTAAACTAAAAAACTAAAGTTAACCGAGTTACTTTTTCCAAACTTTTAACTGGAGATGCGAGAATCACTGTTTTTCTTTTCTTTTTTCTTTTTTCTGAAACAAATCAAAGCTAAATAAATCCCAAGAGCAAGAATATAAAAAGGCTTATACAGCTATATCTGTGCAAACTTTAAAACCAGAGTTGTTTTCACTTGATAAATCTGATAACTGTCATATGAAAATACACCTTATTTGCATCTTACATACTCTTTTTTAGAATTGATTTCAAATATTTTTGTGTTATTTACATTGTGCATTTAAATTATACTATTGAATTGTGATAATTTTAGAGAAAGGGGATACTTGATTATATAATCTAAATTATATTAAATTTAATTGTCTGTGATAGAAAAAATCATTACTACTAATCCGTATAACTAAGTGCTAAATGATAGCAGTTTCCTAAATTACAAGTAAATTTACAGGAGATGCTAAAAAATATAACAACACTTTATAGATAGAATCAGTTTCAGTTTGTGAAATGAGACAATTTTATCATTTCCACTTAAAAAATCTTTCTTTTCAGTTTAAATAATTGTAGAATAAAGTTACTTTTGAACATTCAATGTACAACTTGAACCCAGCTTTGGAAGAAGTAAAGATGAAAATTATGAACTCTAAACTGCAAAGAAATACTTTTTTGATTGTCGCACAAAATAGCACAATTCATTATGAGTATTGCATTTATATGGGCGTACATGAGCATCCATTTGAACAAGAACCATTCATGTTTTCCGGGTTTTGAAATCTCTTAATTATATGAAAGTGAAAGCACTGTCAGAGAAAGGCATTTAAAAAGCTTCCTGAATAAAATGGCTGCTTTTGGTTTGAGAATCTATTCTCTGAAGTCACTCTGGTTCCAGAGAGTTTGCATTTCATTTCTTATAGTCATAGTACACATAGTATGAGACAAAGGGGACTGAGGATAAAAATCAGGCATGAGAAACTAAGAAAGAAAGGAAGTGACTTCTTTGTTTCCATTCTTGGACCTCTCTCTGTAAAGCACACTAGGCAGTGGAAAGGGGAGAGGTGGATGAAGTGGAGTGTGAGCGTCTCAGTCACACCTGGTGGTGAACAATGAGGCCGGGATTAGCATCCCCCTCCTCAGTACCACTTCCCTCCTAATGTGTATGAAACTGTAGCATCTCTGCAGGAAGTCAGCTGAGTCCTGGCTCTGGTGTCTCTCAGAATGTCTTGTATTTGTTCCTTTGTTGGGTTTACCTTCCTTGTTCCCTTCCTGAGTAATACAGGTAACCTAAATGACATGGATTTTGAAATCTGTGCTTCCATTAGGCACTCATGTTTCTCTTTACAATCCAAGAATAAACATCCTCATCCTCAAAATGCTTTAAGGTGAATCGGCCAGATACAGAAATGAAGTCACCACTGTCCAAAGTGGAGCACACTTATTTAAAAAAAAAAATATTAATGGACTAGACTATGCATTATGTAAAGCAAGGCCTTGGCTATTTTTACATTAAGTGATCTAGAGTTAAGACCAAAATAAGCATGACTAAATGATTTTGGCAAGTAACTTTACAAAATAAAAAAGAAAGGCTTACAAAAGTTAACAGAGGTAATAGTCTGCTCATAACGATAAACATTTCTGAGACTTCTTTGGCATCTCAATATTATGTTAGTTGTCCCTTCTGAGTGCTGTCACAGTGTCTTTGTTTACATCTATATATTATTTATAACTTACAGCTAACATTTGAATGGTTGCAACTTTACTGTAGTTACAAAGAAGATACAGTTCCATTATTTCTCAAATGACCACCTTCAAATGGTTTTCCCATCCAGTAACATCTCAGGTGAATCCAATGGCTGCCAGATCACTTTCAGATACTGTGAAAAAGATCATACTGTTCAAATTTAAAATTTCAACCTTATATCCTATATAACACTTCCTTCTCTGCAGCCCAGGTTTGGCCAATTATTTAACTTGGGGTTAGAGCCTGCTACTTAACACCTCTTCTCACCATTTCATTCTGTGTTGAAACTGGCAGGAAGGATTTGACACAGGAGGTGTTAGTTCTATTTCTTTAATGGATACTGCTGTAGTCCACTGTCAGTCATTGCTTTCCCTCAGGCAGTCTTCGACTGGTCATAGGCACCATCTGTGTGGCAAAGCATTGAATAATTGCACTTCTTTGGGGTTCATATGTGGCCTCTTCAGGTGCCTCTTCATCATACAGTTTCCTGACATGGAATCTACTCTGGCTTGACTTCTTCTGACCTCTTTTCAGCTTCTTCTTGACCCACAGCCTCTAAATGCCTGAGTGTTTCTGCCCAGATGCTAGCCTCCTTAAGGGTGGTTACCAGCATGCTGATTTAAGCTCAGATAATTCTTATAGTAAAGGCACCAATCCTTGCTAATCTACTCCTGAGGCAACTGATATGGCACCATGCAACATTTTAGTTACACATCTTATTTCAATTGCCTGATGGCTGACTTCTACCTCACTACCCTGAAACGACCTTGAGAATAGGAGGGGGAGGGGAACATAGTCATATCTGAATTTCCAGAACCTAGATTATTACCTAGTACAAAGTAGGGGTTCATTAACTGCCTGCCAAGTTAGTGAGTAGATAAATTAACAAATGCATTTTTCTAATGAAGAAAAATTCCAAAATATCGATGATGTCATAAAGAAAAATAAAACTATTTAAGATATATTAACAATCTCTTTCTTACTTTTTTTTAAAAAAAATTCCACATATGAAATTCTATGATACTTCAGAAGAATTAAGCATTATTTGTGCCATATTTATGTTCCATTTCTAATGCTCATTAAATTTGGAGAAAATTTGAGATGCGGAGTCTGTGTGACAGACTTTGGAAAACCTCAGCCAAGCAATCACTTCATTTAAATGACTCAAATCAATGATAAGTAGTCCTATAGCTTTGAAGAAACACAAATTATGGCAGTGGGATGAGTGGCATTTCTGTAGGCCAGTCACTCCACAACCTACATATACTCTACTTCACCACCTTAATTCTTGAGCACAGAGTTTCTACATGTGAGCACCTGGGCCTGTGGGGGTTCTGTTGTTTTTGTGTGTTTATTTATTTGTTTTGTCTAGGCAAGGACATATAGAAAATATACAATAGTAGCAATTTTACTTTCCATCACTCATTAAAATTCTTTATTATGATAATTCCTAACCCTACGGTTTCTTCTGATTTTTTTACTTAAAAGTAAAAAAAAAAATTAAAAAAAATGTAAAACTACATTTGCTACGTTAGTATTTTTGCTTTTCCTTTATATAAGCTTTCCTTAACTATCTATCCCTAAATTCCACTCTCCGCCCCCAAATTATCTTTGTTTAAAAAAATATTACAGAAAACCATCTTTATTAACAAAGAATATAAAGAGCTCATGAGACCTTATGACATGCTGATTAAGACCACTTGGATCCAAGCCCCTGCTCCATCACTTCCTACCTGGAGATCTTAGAACAGTAACTAAATCTCTTTGTACCTCGGTTTCCTCAGCAATAAAAGTGATGAGGAACATAGTATAACTTATCACATGGGTTCATTAAACAGAGCCAAGGACTAAAGTAATTTATCAACAGGTGAAAATTTCTGGATTATTGACATTTTACCAAAGGTGTATGTTTGTTTTAAGCACTTAGTGTTCAAAACCTCTTACAACATAAAAAAAAAAGTCAGTTTCAGTTTAATTACCCCGGTTGTTTCTAGATTAGAAACCTGAGGCATAATAAAGAGTTGTTGGCTGACAGGTGTATGTGACCCCTCTGCTCAGCGCAAACACTGTGAATGTGGAAAATACTCAAGGGACACCTCTTGGCTCTGGCTTCAGAAGGACACCCCTGGAGGTCCTCTGCTTACTGCATTTCCTTCTGAGAAAAGCTTTTCCAGTGCACAGCACTTTTCAATTGGACATGCTATGAGCTTGACTAAAACTCCAAAAACTTGTCAAACTAGGGATTATTGTCCCCATTTTCCAGATAAGGAAAATGAAGCTCAAAGAGGTTAACTGAGATACACAAAATCACATGATATTTAATAGCAAAGTTAGGATTAGAACCCCGTTCCTGTGATTTTCAATCCAAGGTTCTATCTGCTGTATTAGCAGAAAGCCACGAAAGGTTATCATCATAACAGAAAGAAAGTTAATTCAGCTGCAGATTGATTAACCTAAAGGCGAATCCAATCAATGTTGGTAAAGAGCCAGGAGAAGCACTTTTCTGTCTATACTGACGTTTTTACCAGGACAGCGAAATCTCTCCCATCTGGATCAGAATCAGAACTGCAAATATCAGAGCAAGCTAAATTAATATTTCCTCTGTAGCTGCATCTGTCTGTTTTGGGGGTAGATATATATATTGCTAAAAATTTTTAGCTGGCAGCTTAGAGTAACTCTATTGCACTGATTTTTGTGGCTATCCCCAGTATCTTTCTGGATTTGTGATGGTAGATAATGAATCTAATAAAAGAATAAATATTCACATGATTCAAACTGAAAGCACGAAGGTAGCTTAGAATTTCTGTTAGGTCAATTACCATTCAGGAGAATATCTCTGCGGCAAAACTTCCTCCTTTGAGTGGAATACTGGCTCACATTCAGGAAATGGCATTTTAAGGGTAGCCTTACCGACTTGGACTGGAGAGCTTGTTTTGCTTAACATCCCCAGGAAATCAAGATCTAGGCAAATTCAAGAGGGTGAGATTTTATGATTACTGTAGGAATATAAAATATGTGTGTTCCCTTTATTTTTCATAATGAATAGTCACTGTTTTAAGCCATCTATGTGTTGCAGTTTTGCTTTGTGTTGTCATGATGCCGTTTTATATTTTTTTCATGTTCAATTTTCCTTCGTGAAAAGAAAAGGCTGAGTATTCATTTTGTTAGAATACATGTGCTACTTTTAGCAGAAATGTCTTTATTTTTTATTTATTATATTAATCAATTTTTTCTCATTAAATCTGAAAACCATCCCACCTTACTGCTTTATATTTCTAAAGCACTTTACAGTCTGTGCTTGTGCATTTATGATCTCATTTGATTCCCACAACATCCTATGAAGTAGAACTTTATAAAAGACATTGTTTGCCATTGCAAACCCATATATGACAATGCGACTTTTTGCTTTGGGAAAAATTTTATTTTGACTTGATTATTACATAGTATGTGAATATGAAAACAGCTGGGACTGGGATAGCCCTTTGATACATCATTTCCTAACTTGGCATGGTTTTCCAAAAATGTTTGCACTGTCAAAGTTTAGATTAATTCTCTCAATTTTTAAAGAGCAATTAGAAAATGAGCAACAATGATAATTTTATTTCAGAGAAAAATTGGGGCAACTTTATAGTTTCATCAGTTTCCTAGAAGATTACTCATGTTTAATTTGAAGAGATGGTCCCTTATATTTTCTGGTTATACACAGTAGGTTCAAGTTCTAGTTTTATTTGGAAATTATCTATTTAACAACTGCTGCCTGCTTTCTGTTGCTAGATAGCAACAGAAAAATGAAATAATTCTACAATCTAACCTGTCTCTTTAAGATGTGCAACAAGGGCTAGGAGCAAAGAATCTGCAATATTCTTTATAATTTCATGGGGTCTACTGAGGAAATGTGCCAATTTTATGGGGACTCGTAGGGAAAAATTTTGATTTCATGTGGATTCCAGTGAAAAGGTAAATTTCATGGGATTTCTAAAAATGGCTGGATTTCTCAGAATCCATGAAATCTATGACAGCCATGGAGAAAATGCACCGCTCTTGTCATGGAGTAAATTTTAGTGCAGTTTGGCAAAACTTTATTTCTTATACATCTGCTATGATGTATATTCACATTTTAAGTCTTTTTTGATCATTTACCTTTTTATAGATGTGTATGAATACTAACGGTAGCACTTCGTGTATGCAACAACAATTTGGTTATTTTGTCAGTTGCTTAGAGCTTATTTTGTGTGGTCACTCACACACATGCGACTCATGTGGTCACTTAGGTTGGAGTCAAGGTCAGGATGGTGGTGCTTAGAGTCCTGGTGGGTCTAGTCATGGAGTAAGATGGCTCTCACTCCCACTTGCATAGTTCCATGGGGTCATAGAAAGTTAGGTTTAGAGGAGACCTCAGATATCGCCCAGTGTAATGTTTCTCCAAGGGTATTCCAAGGTCTAAACATGTGAACAGAGTCCCCGTGGAAACTTGTTAAAAATTTGAACTTGGTCTTATTACCCCAGACTAGCTGACCCAGAATCTCGACCCAGATTCTCTGCGGATAGATTTTGAGAATTTGCTTTTAAAATGCAACTCCTTGAGTAATTCTGATCCCGATGTGCATGCCCATTTGAGAGCCACTGTTCAAATCCAATTCTTTTCCCAATGCAGAACTGACTACTACTACATTGTTTCTCATGACTTCCAGATCTTCTCTCAGACCTCCGTTTACAGCAGGGCCGGGGCCTGGTGAGGTGCCATTAGCTGAACTTCTGGCTGGAACTGGAGCTGGGCCACAGGGAAGACTGCTGGGGGAGAAAAGATGTTAAAGCCTGAGTCTGGAAGCTTGATACTATGGAAGCACAGTGAACACCACAGTTGTAATAACTCAGTGATTCAGGTGTGCTCCACTGCTGATAAGAAGTGTTTCCTTGATGCAGGTTTTTTTCTTTCTCTGAAATGGTGAACAACTCTTGAAAAGTCCCAAAGAAAACAAAATAAGATTTTACCTTAATTTATATGGTACCTTCATTCATTCAAAATTTAGTATATATTAAAGCAATGAAAAACACTTTGTTTTAATATGTAAAATAGTGTTCGATTCTAATTCAGATAATTAGGAAAAGATTTTTCATGTACTTAAATGTCCAATGGGACGTTAGGAAGTAGTGTTGAGTATAGGGACAATCTTTCTTATTTAGGACTGCAGGCATTGTGAGATATCCAACATCCCTTTACCTTTGTCTTCTAAATATTCATAATGCCTCCTAATTATCATGACAACAAAAACTTTTTAAAATTTTCAAAATGCCTTCTGGGTGGTACTGTGCTTTTGCATTTTCACTGATTTTTTTTTTTTTTTTTTTTGCTTTTTAGCCATACACTATCTAAAATGGAAATCTGCTCACGTAATTCTCTTGCTTAAAGTCTTTTGATGTTTTTCCATTCTTTTCAGAGTAAAGTTTAACAACTTAGTTTAGCATGCAGAAACCATCATGGTCTGGTCACTTGTGTTCCTCTACTTTCATCACCCATGACTGAGACATATCAGACTGTTTAAACACTATGCTAACTTTATGCCTCCATATCTTTAGATATGTATTTTACTTTTCCTAGAATATGATTCCTCTTCACTTTGCTCATTCAAAGCCCAAGAATCACATTCTTGCTAAGGCCTCTTGGACAGCCAACTTTGATTATTTTGCCTCCTCTCTAAGCTCTCATAGCAGTAGTCTAAGCGTACATTATAGTGTAATTATTGGTTTATTCAACTTAAAGTAAAAACTTTGATGTTTCTCTATAAAATATTTATATTTCTTAGTATGACCTAAAAAATAGTCTCAAATATATGCTCCTACATATCTATCTAGCCTCATTAGTCGTGATCTTTTACTGCTTAATATTTCACCCACATTGTCTTACAATTCCTAGAACTTACATTACCTCACAGCCTCTACTCTTAGATATGCCAGAAAAGACATTTCTATTATCATCACCTTTGTAATTCTTGCTCATTCTATAAGACTCAGTTAAGATTGTCAAATTCATTGAGAATCTATTAGGGGTCATATACTGAAGTTGTGGAAGTGATAGAGACATGGCCTTTGTTTATACGGAGCTAGTGATCCAGTTATAAATATTTCCTCTCTCCTGAGGCTAGATTAAGAACTTTCCTTCATCCAGTCTCTAGCATAGCACTTATCTCACAGTATACATATTGAGCTGTAAGTTGCTTGAGGAAAGGCAATGAGCTATCTTTATTTTTATGTGGTTAGCACCTGGCAGAGTGCTTGACTCATAGTAGGAACTCAAGTTTTGAATGAAAACCTGGAATGTTTACTAATCATCAAGACAACCAATAAAATATTTATTAAAAAGTCCTTGGGTGGCAGTTTTGAGGCTACCTTGGCCATAATTTGAGTCTTAATCATGATCAAGTACAGTGTTTTGAAATAGATCTTCACATAATTTTCTAGCAATTTTTTTTCTTTTCTTTTTTGTTTCTCAGTAGCTTTCCTTCTTAATAACAGCTCTGGAGCTCTGACTTGCTACCCCAACCTCTCTAATTTCTCATAAATGAGAGATCAGGGAGGGAAGGTTAACATTTGTACAAATCATTTTGAGTGAATCCTGGGTGCAAGTGACGGGGGTCAGCTCTATGTTCTCTGAAAAGAAAACAAAACAAAACTGAAAGGAAATGTTACTTCTTCAAACCCGTCTGTTACCAAAAAATGTAAAAGAAAAACAGAATGGTAGGCCTGGACCCTGCAGAGTGCATATTTTTTGATTCCTTCGTGAAATGCTTGGTTTTCCAGCTAAATAACATCTGATTTTGTTTTTCTGTATATGAGTAGGTTTCTTCTAAATATGAAGTAAATTTATAAATTCTGAAAAAAAGTGCGTGTTTATAATTTTGATTTCCAAAAGATGAGCAGATGCCCCGTTCCCAAAAATAAAAACTGAAACATGGAATTTCTTTTATTTTATTATGCTTTTTATTTGGAATGAAAAAAATAAAATAAATAAAATAAATATTTAAAATGAAAAAAAAAAATTAGATTCTTTCTAGCATAATGAATGACATTGGGAAAAGTTAGAGAATTTTTCATCCTGGTCTCAGATAGCTTTCAAAAGACAGAAACTTACTATCTTCTGTGCAGATATATACTAAAAGTACATTATAAAAGTATTGCCTAAAATAGTTATTTTAAATATAAAAGTTCAATTAAACTGAAATATCACAAACTATAAGATGTTAACATAATGATTTTAAAACAATTTTATCGGATCTTTGGAAACATGGAGGAGTGAGAGACATCCCCAGATCTCTCCCCTTCAAACAACAATAAACTGAACATCTAAAACTCAACAAAAGACAACCAAACTGCACACCAGGACATCTGAGTGTGGGATCTGCACATAAGAACTACCACAGGTCAGAACCCCAGGTGTTCAGTGGTAAACTGGGAGGAATAAAGAAGATGCCTCTCGTAGCGCAGAAGCTCCCTGTAGGGGGAGAGGGAGAGGAGAAGGAGCAGCGAGTTCATGTGGCGAGTTCCCTGAACAGCACTGCCTGAAAAATCTGTGAGCTCCCCGCGACTGGCAGCAGGGCCCAGTCATCGGGGCAGAAAGCAGAGAAGTGGTTGCAGAGAAACAACAGTTGATATTTACTGACCACAATTGTAAAATAGAGGCTGAGCCACAGCCCCCAACTCCCAACCCGCAACCGGGAAGGCCTTCCTCCCATACTATCTGAGACCAAACACTGCGGAGTGCCAGGAGAATCTGAGCAAACACTACCAAAACTGTTGCTATTACTGACAGGGACCAAAACTGAGGGTAGTGAGCGTGATTAAATATCTATCAGAAAATAAAAAGGCATTTTTAAAGCTTTATATAAAGCAGGGATCCAAGTGGGTTAGATGCCACCTACTGGAAACCAAAAGAAAAGCTCCTTCTTTGCAACAGGCTAAAGAGAGATCTCCATATAATAAATCTTTCTGGGAAAAATGCAGAATACATTTCCATTAATGCCCAGGTGGAGAAATAGTCCATTAAACACCATGAACAACCAAGGCGACAAGGCATTTCAGAAAGAAATAGAAAAATCTCCAGAAAATAAGCTTATAGACATAGAAATATGTGACTTAAATGACAGAGAATTCAGGATGGTACTTCTGAAAAAACTCAGCGAGATCTGAAATGAGTCATATCAACAATTTCAGGAATTGAAAAAACAACTAGATGAGCAGAACAAGGAGATTGAAACCCTCAAAAACAACAGAATAGATCTTCTGGAGATAAAAACATGTTGCAAGAGTTGAAAGATGAAGTGGCAAGCTTAGGAAATAGACCAAATGGAGGAAAGGATCAGTGATATCGAAGACAGAAATCTAGAAATGAATCAGAAGAAAGAAGAGAGAAACCAAAGAATGAAAAATAATGAAAGAGAAATTCAAGAACTAGCTGATACCATCAGGAGAGGAAACTTAAGAATAATGGGCATTATCGAAGGCAAGGAAAAAGAACAGGGATTAGAAAGCATTTTCAAACAAATAGTTGATGAGAATGTCGCAAATCTAAGGAATGAGCTAGAGCTTGGAATTCAAGAAGTCAACAGAACACCCAATTATCTCAACCCAAAAAGGCCTTCACCAAGACACATTGTTTTAAAATGATCAAAAATCAATGACAAAGACAGAATTCTCAGGGCAGCCAGGGAAAAGAAAATCATAATTTATAA
>NW_006441953.1:3670845-3673272 GCF_000325575.1 Pteropus alecto | reverse complement strand
AGAGGTGTGTAACTCTTATTAAGAACAGGCCATTATACGCTTAAACAATAAGAAGAGATTTGCTACAGCAAGATAGTAATGAATGTTCAGCATATATGGGGACAAATTGAGACAACAATGACAGAAAAGAGGAGAATTCAAAGATCCAAATTCACAAAGAGGAATAGAGATAAGGCATGTGCCGAAGAAAATGGATGACTGTATATGTAACTATCCTTTACATATTCATAATGGTAACCACACACCAAAGGTTCAGAACTGAAATACATAACATAAAACAAGAACCAGAGGAAAAACCCACAACTCCTTCAAGACAAACAAACAAATAAATAAAAAACAGACACACAGGGACAAGGAAGCAATGGAAACACTGAGCTACCAGAAAGCAAAAAATAAAATGGCTATAGGAAAACTTCATATTTCAATAATCACCCTAAATGTAAATGAACTGAGTTCACCAATAAAAAGGCACAGAGTTGCAGAATAGATCAAAAAACAAAACCCAGCCATATGCTGCCTCCAAGAGACACATCTCAATTCCAAAGAAAATACAGACTCAAAGTGAAAGTGCGCAAAATAATATTTCAAGCAAAAGGCATTCAGAGAAAAGCAGGAATAGTGGTACTAATATCGAACAAAATAGACTTCAAAATAGAAAAGATAAAGAAAGATACTGAG
The DNA here is from genome assembly GCF_000325575.1 of Pteropus alecto. Lineage (NCBI taxonomy): Eukaryota > Metazoa > Chordata > Mammalia > Chiroptera > Pteropodidae > Pteropus > Pteropus alecto. The sequence goes on along the minus strand of NW_006441953.1, from coordinate 3,672,594 downwards.
GGAAACTTCATAATGATAAAAGGAATCATGCACCAAGAAGACATAACACTTATTAATATCTACGCTCCCAATCAGGGATCCCTGAAAAATATAAAGCAATTACAAACAGACTAAAGGAAGAAACAGACAAAAACACTTTCATAGTAGTGGACCTAAATATCCCACTTTACGGATAATAATAATATTACGGAAATAATATCCTTAAGTTAGACACATTAGACCAACTGGACATAATTGACATTTACAGAGACTTTCATCTGCAAACAGCTGCTTATACATTCTTCTTTAGTGCACATGGAACATTCTCAAGAATCGACCACATACTGGGACACAGAGATAGCCTCAACAAATATAAGAGGGTTGAAATCATACCAACTATCTTCTCTGATCATAATGCTTTGAAACTAGAGATCAATTGCAGAAAGAAAGCAGGAAGAACCACAAATACATGATAATTAAATAACATGCTACTGAAGAATAACTGGGTCAGAGAAGAAATAAAAAGAGATCAAGAGTTGCATAGAAATGAATGATAATGATAGTAGAACATATCAAAACTTTTGGGATATGGCCCTTCTGGGTAAGGAAAGAGTCTTCCAGAAGATTCTGACTTGAACATTCACAATTAAGCTGAGGCCTTGCCCTGCCCCTTCCTCCTTGCCCCAATCACGGCAGTGTCCAGCCCAGTGTTGAATGGATTGTGGTGTTGTCTCATTACAAACAAATAAATAGACTTTAATTGGTAAAAAAAAAAAAAAAAAAAAAACAGTCATAAGAGGAAAGTTCATATCATTACAGGCCTATCTCCAAAATCAAGAATGAACCCAAATAAATAACCTAATGCTTCATCTTAAAAAACTAGAAAAGGAAGAACAAATGAAGCCTAAAGTCAGCAGAAGGAAAGAAATCATCAAAATTAGAGCAGAAATAAATGAAATTGAAAACAAACAAAAAAAGGATAGAAAAGATAAATACAACAAAGAACTGGTTCTTTGAGAAGGTCAATAAAATTGACAAATCCCTGGTTAGACTCACTAAAGAAAAAAGAAAAAGGACATAAATAAACAAAATCAGAGATGAAAGAGGGGAAATTATGACTAATATTGCAGAAATACAAAGGATCATACGAGAATACTATGAAAAAGTATATAACATCAAATTTAATAACCTAGAAGAAATGGATCAGTACTTAGAAAAATACAACCTTCCTAAACTGAATCAAGAAGAACTGGAAAATCTAAATAGACTCATCAGCAGTATGGAAATTGAAATAAGCATCAAAAACCTACCAAAAAGTAAAAGTCCAGGACCATATGGCTTCACCAGTGAATTCTACCAAACATTCAAAGAAGATTTAATACTTATTCTCCTCAAACTCTTCCAAAAAATCGAAGAGGATGCAATATACCAATCTCATTTTATGAGGCCAACATTACTCTGATACCAAAACCTGGTAAAGATAATACCAAAATAAAAAAGAAAACTTCAGACCGATATCTCTCATGAACGCGTTTCCAAAAATCCTAAATAAGATACTGGCGGACCGAATACAGCAACATATTAAGAAGATTATACACCACGATCAAGTGAGCTTCATCCCAGGGGCACAGGGATGGGTCAACATATGCAAATCAATTAATGTGATATATCACACAAACAAATTAAAAAATAAGAATTATTTGACCATATCAATAGATGCAGAAAAAGCCTTCGACAAGATACAGCATCCATTTCTGATCAAAACACTTC
>NW_006441953.1:3666357-3669259 GCF_000325575.1 Pteropus alecto | reverse complement strand
AAGAAAAAAAAAAAGAATTTCAGTGGCCAGGACATGGAAGCAACTGAAGTGTCCTACAATAGATGATTGGATAAAGAAGCTGTGGTATGCATATACAGTGGAATATTACTCAGCCATAAGAGATGAAATACTGCTATTTGGGACAACATGGATGGACTTCGAGATAATCATTTTAAGTGAAATAAGCCAGATAGAAAAAGTTGAAAATCACATGATATCACTCATATGTGGGATATAAACGTAAAAGCAACAAATGAGTGGAACAAACAAACAGAGACTCATGGACATGGACTATAGGCTAGTGGTTACTAGTGGGGTGGGGGAGGTGGGGGAAGGTATGGGGTAAAAGAAGTCAAAATAGAGAGATGGGGGAGGGTGAATTGGGCAAAAGGGATCAAATATATGGTAGCTGAAGGAAACTGGATTTTGGGTGGTAAACACACAATAGAATATACAAATTATAATGTACACCTGAAAATTATATAATTATATTAACCAATGTTACCCTAAAAAACTTAATTAAAAAAAGGTTAAAAAAATAAAAAATAAAACAATTTTATCAAATTGCCTTCCAGTAAGTATTTTTACTTTTGTCCCTGAATTGTAAAATCATGAATTTGGAAAGTATGTTACTTTTTTAGTAGAAAAGAGGAAGAGAAATGCTCAGATGAGAGATTCATGGGCCTGGGATGCAATAGCATCAAAAAAGAAAAAGGAAAGGAAAACAAAATAAACAAAAAATCCAGACAATTTAGGTTGAACTGAGCCCACATTTTACTTACCTTGGTTTAGTCATCAATTCAAGTGAAGACTGCAGCCAAGAAATCAAGAGAAGACAGAGACTCAGAAGAGCAGCAACAGAAGATTAGGAAAGACCACTAAGAGCAAAGATGTCATTAGAGACCAAAGCTGAGATCATCCACACCTTCGTATTCCCAATTTACAGATTATTTACGGATGTTAAAATTGTGCAGTGAAGAAGGCTGATAGAAAAAAAATTGATTCATTTGAAATATTACGTTGGAGTTCTATGGATACCCTGGACTGCCAAGAAGATAACAAGTGGGCTCTAGAGCAAATTATACCAGAACCATCGCTGGAGGCAAAAATAACAAACTGAAACCATCCTGCTTCGGGACATCATGAGAAGGCAAAGTTCTTTGGAAAAGACAGGTTTCTCGGGAAAATAGAAGGCAGCAGGATGAGGAGAAGACCAAATATGAAGTGGATTGATTCCATAAAATAAGCCATAGGACATGAGTCTATAGAAGCTAAGCAGGGCTGTTAAGGACAGGACATTGTGGACATTGTGGACATCACTCATTCATAAAGTCGCCAGGATTCAGAGGCCTCATTGCCCACTGGTCTGGACCACTACTCTGAGAGCTAAGAGGAATGAATTTCTGGTCCTGGCTTTATTTTTTTCCAGCCTTTCTTTGCTTGGCAAAGAACTTTCATTTCTCTGAATCTCAATTCTCTCATCTGTATAAAAGAGAATTTTACTTCACAGGGTTGTTGTTATATATAAACAACAAAATGTACTGTGTTCACGTGAAATGTTGAAAAATTTTCAAATGAGCCATAAGATACTACTTAATAGTAAAATATAATTGTTGTGAATGTGCCATTTCTTGCTCATGTAACCTCTAATCCTAATTTTGTCCTTTATAAAGTTGGAAAATGCCCAGATACGCCTGATATGTAAAAACTCACTAAACTTAAAAAAATCTTTCAGAATACATTAGCATTCATTCTGCTGGATACATTCTTAAGACACTTCCATAACGTTATCAATGCTTTGAGTGCTTGTAAAGCGATTTTCACAAAGCTAGCCCTTAAATTGAAGCAGGTAAATAATGAGAAGTAAATATTTAAAATAGAAAAATTTAAATATATTTTGTTAAAATCAAAGCCCAATATTATTTTAGTAGCTTCGAACATTTTAAATAGAATAAATTCAACAACAACAAAAAAACTGGACACATTACCAATACTTAGCTCTATTTCCCTTCCAAAAGAGCCATGGCATGATTTTTAATAAAATATTTATTTCATACAGCTTCATAGTTTACTGTTGTTCTTATTTCTTGTATAATTACATTCACTTTATTTTCTCCTTTTAGAATCAGAATTTCTATTGTTGCTAGTTTCTGGTACAGATTTTACTACTGAATTCTGGGAATATCAACCAGGGCAAACAAAGGAGCTCATTCAAGGGCTCTCACCCCCGTGAGACATGAGCAGGACACAGGGCTAAATTGGGGGCTTCAATTCCTACCCTTAAAGGGCTGTGGACTGAGGGGACACTTAGCCTGCATAGAAGATTCATGACAATCCAGGGACTGGCTGGGCTCTGACACAGTATTAGACATGTGAAGATCGAAGATGCTCTCTACATAACTCAGGGCAGAATAAGGATTGCTTTGTAGGTACCCTGGCTGTTTTAAAGTTTTCTTTTAACCCAGTGACTTTGAAATTTCTCAGTATTTTTTTTGTGTGTGTGTGTATATGAGTGAAAAGAGAGTCAGATAGAAGAGAGCTGACATTCCCTAGAGACAAATCGTGTTTTCGGCTCCTCTTTATACCAAAGTTCTTCTTGCATTTTATCTTGTATCTCCTCCTACAAGCTAAAGATTTGAACAGGTCTTCTTTTCTCACAAAATTTAAGGGAGGGATGCTGCAAGGACATTCACTGTCCATTTGGATCTTAAATGCTTTCCTCAATGTACAGAAGGTAAGTTGCAAGAGTTCTCATTAACCCTAACCTTATTATTTGACATTAGGCATTTTTGTTAGACTATCCCAAATCCCCAAAGCCCTAAACATTTCTGGGGAAATATTTAAAATCTTCATTTCAAAAAGCAAATGATAAAACAATATTTTCATCATTAGATTATTTATC
>NW_006441953.1:3651482-3666303 GCF_000325575.1 Pteropus alecto | reverse complement strand
CACACACACATACACACACATATATATATATTTGTTTTTTTTAATTGAGACAAAGAGAAAGGTAATAGATTTTGTTGCTCCAAGACCACTTGGGTGCATTACTGTGTAATTTAAATGAACTTTCACAAAAGTCCTAGTAAGTGCACATTATGAATACCATATTAGATGAGCAGGAACTGGTTGAGGAAGGTTAAGTAACATACTTAAATCACACTGTTAACATGTAGTAGATCCAAAATTTAAAACCAATTTCATCTGATCCCGAAGCCCATGCTTTTCCCACTGATCCTAATGCCTCATAGAAAGGAAAGAAACTGAGATACCTGACCTAGTCAGGGAATGGTAGAGATTCATGTTCCAGTTCTCTGGTTTCTGAGCAATTCTTCCACAAAATGGTAATAAAACACCACATTTTGCTTCAGGGTGTCAAATATAGTGGACACTGGTAAATTTTAAACTAAGATCAGTGTGAAACTTACCATCTTTACCTTTTACCTATTCACAGTCCTTTTGACACTTGTATAAACACTTCCTCTCAAGACATTTTCCCTTCCCTCCATCCAGGGTGAGCTCTGTGTTAGCGTTACCTTATTGAGACACTTACTTTCTCACCTTATTTGCTGTGTGGCAGTATGAAACAGTGAGGTAGATAAATAGTTTTAGAGGAAAAGGAAGGGAACAACAATAGGTCAGTTAGAGTCTACCCTGTCCTGGATTAAAAATGATGGATGAGGTATTTTGGTAATACAACTGCGTTGTAACTTCTAATTTAAAAACTTCTCAAAAAATAGATCGGGAATGAAAAGAATCGTTTTGCATGTGCCTCAACTCTGAGTCCTCATCCACAATTGGCTTGAGCCAGGTGAATTTTAATCCTTTATTTGCCACTGACAATGAAATAATCCATTATCTGGCTGGAAGCAAAAGGTAGGCACTTTTTTGAGAGAGAGCTATATTTATATGTTTATTTGGCCATATTTACTCAACTTTATTTTATGACAGAAGATTGTTTAGGGGTCCAGAAAGTTTCTAAAGAAATTGAATCAAAAATATGCCATCCAAGATTTTCTTGTCACTGTCAGTTTTTCCTGAGGAATCTATAATAAGGCTCCTTTGCCTTTTAATAAGATATTAAACTCTGTGAGGGCACAGAATCATTTAGTCACATAAGTTGTCAGTTTGGAGGCTTTTACTACATGTCAGGCCCTGTTCTAGGTACTGGTGGGTAACAGCAGAAAACAAAACCAAGAACTTTGCTAAGTAGCGTGTGTGTGTGTGTGTGTGTGTGTGTGTATGTCTATGGGGGAAGAGAGACAGAGAGAGGGAAGGAGAAAGAGAGAGAGTTTATGTGTATTTATGTATATGTGGAAGGAGGGAAACAGGTAATTCAAAAAATAAATATAAAATCTATCAGGTGCCGTATGGGTGCCATAAAGAAAAATCAAACCAGGATAAGGAGCTAGAGAGTGGCTGAGGGAGATGTGGGAGTTTCTACCTCATACCAAATATCAAAGGAAACTCTGATAGGTTGTTTTTTGAGCAGAAACTTGAATGAGAAAAAGGAGTGAGCCCTATGGTTATCTGAGTAAGGACATATTAAGCAAAGAGAACAGTAGAGACAGTGACTCTGAAGAAGGAGCGTGTCTGACATTTTTCAGTAACAACAAAGAGGCCAGTGTGGCTGAAAGAGAGGGAAGAGGCGAGTGGTAGAGTACACAACAAAAGGCTAGACTGTGGAGGGCCTTCGAAGCTATGGCAAGGATTTTGGATCCTACTTTGAATGAAATGAGAAATATTAGGAGTGTTGAACAGAGGGCTCAGTCTAGCTGCTGTGTTCCAAATAAACAAGAGGAACAAGCATGGAATGTCATTATCTTCATTTGTTGCCTCTGGAAAAATTTATGGATTGCAGGGGAACTAAGTAAGATAATAAACATAATGAGCAGTTCAGTGGGTTAATATATCCTAAGATCCTAGAAGATGAAAGTACTCAGTATATTAGCTCAGGAGCTGGCATAATCAAGTGGTTTAGAGATGAAGTTGGGAATTTCACTGCCTGAGTTTCATCCTAGCTCCATTTCTTACTTGTGTGATTTTGGAAAAGTTACTTAACTCTTGCATGCCTTAAATATCTCATCTGCAAAGCGTGAATAATAATAGTGTCTATTTCATAGAATCATGGTAAGGATTAAAATGAGTCAATATCAGTAAAATACTTAGAACACCATCTTGCAAACAGTAAACACTAAAGATTTTCAGTATCACTGTATAGCATTAATACTTTACAAAGTGGTTTCATGTGTTCCATCTCACATGAGTTATATGTAAATTATTATTCCTATTTTGTAGATAAGGGGATTGAGATTCAGAGAAATGAAATGACTTGCTCAAGATCACCTAGCTAGAGAACAGTGGGGCTAGAAGTGAGCACAGATCGTCCAACTCCAAGTTCTCTCTTCAGTATGTTCTGCTGCATTTGAATATTTACATATATCTAGGAGGAGCTCAGGTTCGGACTTGCTGCCTCTAAATTGATTATTCTTTGTATTTTATCATAGTTCTTAATGAAATCTTTGTATAATGTATGTTGTGTCATTAATAAAAGAAACAACATGAGAAAGAAGAATCCTTTAGAAAGAAGACAACAAATTTAGGTCGCTAGAACATGAACCATGGATTTAGGAGGCTGGATACCAATCAGTGGGTGACACATTGTGCAATTCTGAGAAAATTGCCTAACATCTTGAGTCCTTGGTTTCTTCATATGCTAAATGAAATCTCAGTATATTCTCATATCTGCTGGCTAGATTTGTGAAAATATATGCCAAGATAAAGATGGAAACATTTAGGGAAGAAACGCTACATATACCACATGTGTTGCTACTATTAAACTTCTCTAAGAAAATTCAGATCTAGACACCTCTAAAATACCTTCTGGGGTTGGTTAGTAAGCATTTGCTCAAAAACTTGAATTCTTTGCATTTTTACAGGGGGGGGGTGGGTAAATGTAGATTAAAACTTTTTCTGGTAGCTTAAATTCATGGGAACTTTTTAGGCTAGCTTAGAGAAAGTTGTCCAGTACCATTTTCTTCTTGATTTTTCATAGTAGAAGAGATCACCTGGTATTCTTTCTCAGCCATTGAGTACCATGTGAACTTGAACATACTATCCCCATAGGAAATAGTTAACAAAACTTTCTATTGATTTCAATAAACATTTATTGAGTATCTATCATATACCAGTCACTCCACTAGAGGAAGCCAAAAAAGATAAGAAATCATCCTTGACATCCTGGAGCTCAGAATCTAATGGAGAACAGAGCTGTAAACCATGTAGAGACTACATGTGTTATAAGGTGTAATAGCGACTCTCACTAAATGCTTTGGAAGTGTGGTTCAAAGTATGCCTAACTCTGACTGGTATCAGGTGAGGGAAGGATCAAGGAAGGTGTGTCACAAATGATGCTTAGAATAAACCTTGAAGCATAAGGAAAGGTTTCCAGGTAAATAAACAGAATGGAAGAAAAGGTATTTTATCAAAGGAGGACCTGTATAGTCATCAAGGCACAAGAGAGTGTATTTTCCTCAAGAACATTAAAGGGCTCAGGAAGGATGGAACACAGTAAGTAATGGCAGGGGATAAGATTGATTATGGAAGCAGAGTTTAGGGAATTGTTTCTGGTAGTTGATATAGTAAATGACCTGGTATCAACAGGACAGTAATGTGATCAGATTTGATTTATACAAAACTTTGTTAATGGAGGGTTTTAAGAAGAGCAAGATCATAGTCTGAAATACCGATGAGGTTGCTATTTCAATAGATTGAATGAAATATGGTTGGAGTAAAAACTAAGGCTATAAAACTGAAAGATAGAAACTGAACCTGAAAATATTTTGAAGTAGAATGTATAGAACATTTGACCAATTGGATGTGGATATTGAAGACAAATGAAAAATCGAAGGTTGTCTCTCCATTTATAGGTTTCCATTAACAGAGGCAAAATAGAAAGAGGAAGAATAGGGGTTGGCAGATGGGTGATGGGATTGAAGGTCAATGAGTTACAGTTAGGCACATGATAATCTTGGGTATGTGAGGGACAGTTAGACAGTATATTATAGACAGTTTCATTTAAAGTTTAGGACTCAAGCAAAGGTTTGGAATGGAAATACATATTTGAGGGTTGGAATGTGTATGATAAATGATATTTAGAGATCAGATAAGAAAGCTCAAGGGAAATAGCAGAGTATAAAAGAAAATAATGAGATAATCTTGGAAATACCAACTTAAAGGGATACATGGAACAGAACAAGAAGGTGCAAACAGAGAGGTAGAAGCACAGTGGGAGGCAGTGATGTGTCTGTGAAGCCAAAGGAAGCAGGAATTTGAAGTAGAATTTAAACTGTAAGAATGCCCCCCAATGAAAATGTTCATTGGGTTTGGCTATTAGGAGGCCATTTGTGACCTCTGCCAAGTGTACTGGTGAGGCCAGAAGCCACATCACAGAGGCCTAGGAATTAATGGGGGCTGGGGGCTGTGAAGAAGCAGAGCCCATGAATTTGTGTGCCGTTTTTTCTTTTTTTTTTTCCCAGAGAAAATTTTCTTTATAAAAGGATTTAAAATTTGTAAAAATTTTTTTGTATGGTTATAACTAGGGGAGGGACATTTTGGGGGGAGATATTTGAACATATTTATAGGTTGAAGGAAAGAAAGAGATTGACTTTTTAGACAAGAAGAGATAGTTAACAGAGCAATAACTCGTAGATGCAGGAGGGTTGAACTAGATCGAGAAGGAAGAAGACTTTTTCCTATGAGACTGAACTTTCTTCCCATAAATGGACTGAGGTGGCTCAAGCACCCACTGTGGTGAAGGTGTTTTCTGGATTTCCACACCTTTTAATGTTCAGGGAGAGTGTAACCTAGGTCATATATCTTCACAGAGAAGATTGGTGTGCCCCTAAACTGTGAGACCTTTGTGCATCAAAATATTTCTTAACAATAATAGATCAAATTATGGTAAAATTGTGGTTTGTGTGTGTTCCGTTCTGAGCATCTACCCTCCCTCTAGAGGGGAAGAACAAATCAGGTGGCGGGAGAAAGGTCAAAGGCTCTATGGGACTGACCAGCTTAGATAAGCACTCAATATTATCAGATGTTTATCAGGACTGAACCTGAATTCCAGACCTGGAGGTCTGCCCAACTGCACATCCTATCTGGCTTTTGCTTTTTCCGATAGGCAAATAAGTCAGGATCAGACGGTGGCAGATACCGAGCCATATGCATATTTATAATATTGCAAACTTGCCATGGAGCTGACTAAGCCAAATTAAGCATATAAGAAATGAAAAGTTTAAATGGAAGCTGATGTTTTCAGGATTCCAGGATGTGGCTCTGCCAGATCAGTGTGTTAACTTAATGAGAGAGAGCAGCTCACATTTCAGGAAGGAAAGCAGCCACATTGTCCCGACAAATGCATCCGGTCCTCCTGCAGGTTCTGTGCCTTGTAGAGTGCCCTTCCCCACCCCCGTTCCCCACCAAAACTCTTCTGACTCCTTGTGAAAATATACTCAGGGTGTAGATGTTGCCTTTCTGATATCGGTAGCCTTTTCTGCAGACAATAGTAGATATGTTGCTTCTGAATTCCCTTTAATGCACAATTCTTTGTTCCTTTCTGCTCGTCTTCTTTTGCTTTCGAGCCATTTCTGTCTCTCCTTTTTCAATATTCAGCAGAGTTTTAGACACCTCAATAATGATCTCTTCTAATCTTGTCCTTTCCAATGAACGTGAAGCTAATGTTTTCCCCTACTCTTCACATTTATAAATGTTGACACCATTTATCATTTTGTTGCCATTTCTGTCCTTTCTAAGTCTTTGATGTTTTTTCTTGAATACTCTACTTGAAACCTTGAACAGTATTTCAACGGCCTATCATACTGTGATTAGTATCCTTTGCTAATTTTTGTCAGATCTCTAGTTTTATGTCACTCTTTGTTATGAATGTTTTAGATGACATTGAAACAACGATTTCAAATTTTGCTTCCTTTTGACTCTAGATCTCTCGGTCCCTATATGCTGTTTTAGTTTGTTCAGGTTGCTCTAACAAGTATACCCTAGACTGAGTAGCTTAAGCAACAAACATTTATTTTACAGAGTTGGGGGATGAGAACTCTGAAAGCAAGGCACCGGCAGATTCTGTATGTGTTGTGCACTCGCTTCCTGGATCATAGTCTTTTCTGTGTCTCCTCACATGGCCGAAGGGTGAGAGAGCTCTCTAAGGTCCCTTTTATAGGGATACTAAACACATTCATGAGGGCTCCACCCTCATGACGTAGGGTGGAGCCCCACCTACTAATAATGTCACACCAGGAATTAGAATTTCAACATATGAATCTTGGGGCCCCACCTACTAATAATGTCACACCAGGAATTAGAATTTCAACGTATGAATCTTGGGGCCATACAGACGTTACAGTCCATAACATCTGCTTAACAGCTGTGAACATTTTAAGCTTTACTCTCCGTAGCTTTTACATGCATTTACTTCCCTATCAATATTAACATGTTCCTACACTGGACTCATACCTAAATCATTCATGTTCTCATTTTTAGAATGCTTGAGCCATCAATTCTCCCAGGCTCCATGAAAAGCTTATACCATATGTATTCCATGTTTTCTCTTACATAGCCATTTCTCTATCTTAGGTCCCAGACTGAAAATAGATGAAGAATTCATTTATCAAAGTGCAGAGTATAAGGAAAAAATGTCAAAGCTCTTCCAAAGAGAATTTATGGTTGGAGTCCATCATATCAATGTTTCTCAAAGAGAAATGCCATTACTATTATTCTGTTCCCCTTTACCCACCAAGCTGAGGGGTTCTAGCTACTCTTATTTCCTCTACCCTCAAGTCATTAACCCTCAACACCTCGCTGCATAACTAGGTGGGAGGGAATCTAACTGTACCAGACGGTAACCTCGCATAGTCAGAGGTCTCTGAGTTCTTCTATCCCCCTGTCTCACCAAGCTTACCACATGCGGAGAGACTTGGACTTGGCCAAAGACTAAGGAATTGCCCTGGCTGGAGAAGAACCTTCATATTTTCATTGTCCATAGATAGCAGTGAAGTCCCAGACTTACTTTCTGTTAGAAGTAACATGCATTACACTCATCTTTCTGTCTGGGAAAGGATGTTTCACGTGGGGCTTTCCACTCGCACATTTGGTAAAACCAAACTCCCTAGGAGACAGTAACATTTTGCCTTTGTCTCATTTGGGTGAGACAGGGAAGGAAAGAGGTCCAACAAAGGAATATTCTGGGAAGAAAGTTTATTTCCTAATAGTTTCAGTTTATATATAGAACCTCAAGAACCTCATGAATTTTAAAAAGGATTTAATTTGGAAGTATGTACATATTTTATCTTCCAGAGATGGTGATGGTGTCTTTATGCAAAAACTCAAATGAGAGGATACTTTTAGGGTAGTAGCTGTAATGATTTACTGAAATTATATCTCTCACACTGCAGAACAAACATCCCAAACCCAAAGGGTCAAAGTCGCTGCAGGAGGTCTCTGGTGGAGGCAGCAATCTGTCCAGTTACCGTGGGGACAGTGAAGGGTTGGGAGTATTAACTCTCAAGGTAGAGAAAGGTTGGAGTTGTTGAGGGAAGTTTTCCTCTGCTGCCCTCCAAAATCCGGAGAAGCCCATTGTTGTGGAAAGAAAGAAGGAATCTTTCCTATGTAAGTCAGGGCTTTAGGAGCAGTGGAAAGGGACAGAAGAGGAAGTGACTCATACTGCACTGTGTCTGGGACACCAAAACACAGCATCTGGAGGAGGACCAAGTCCTTCCCATGGGACAAAGCCCAGCTATGGTCCTGTCCATGGGTGATGGCGGGATGGTGAGTTGGTGGCTAATATAGCAGTGGCAGCCTAACCTGTGAAGGTGGGCAGTTAAGGAGGTGAATCTCATCTTTACCCATTACTTTTTCTCTAACTGTTGTCTGGGGAAATGTTATCATTTATAGAATTATAAAGAGAAACTTAAACTTATCCAGGACAATTTAACAAACACCGATTTGGCCCCCTCTGTACCAGACGCTTTGCTACATACTGAGAACCTAGAGTTGAGCACATGTTTCTGCCTGCAAATGGTGGTCAGGGGTGTTTCTCTGGTGTGAGATCGTCGTTTCTCATGAGGTGATACATAAGCCCTCACACAAATGATCTCTGGCTAATTAAAACAACAAGTTTATACAAGTTGCTGGTAAGGTGCCATGTGTTCTATTTCCTGTCCAAATATCACAGATGGTGATTGCATGTAATAGAATCTATTCAACCTGGCCAAACCCTTAGAGAAACTTGAGACCACAAGAGGTAGGCATGTTCTGGTTCCTGAACTAGATGTCTCTTGAAAGAATATATAACTGTATACCATTGTAGTAATGAGAATGAAGGGAAGTCTCTTTGACTCAGGGCTTTCAAATGACTTATGCTTGGGAAGCTTCCAAGTTCAAGGGGTACACATATAAAACAATTAAAATTACAGCAGCAGAAACAGAGACAATGTCAAGTTTGTGACAAAAACTGATAGGAATAAAACAGTCATATTTCATAAGGCGAAAGTCTTGCTTAGATTATACTGAACTATCTCTCATGTTTCTGACCACTCTCCTATATTCTACTGCAATAAGCTTTTTTGGTTGGGTTTTCTTTTTTTTTTTTTTTTTTTTTTTTTTTTTTTTTTTTTTTAGTTTTTAGTATTATTTTTTTCCCCCACAAAGAGAAAGAAACATACAAGGACAAGGACTCGGTGTTGGATCCAAGGTTAGAGCTCAGATATTTTTGGCTCCTAATTCTCTGCTGAGTCCATTAGACTATGTCATCTCTTAGTTCTATTATTTGATTATCTGTTCTCTGTGTTTACATACTCAAAGTGATAAAACACATTTTTGTTCTTATGTTACTAATGCAGTAGAGGCATTTTTCAATTTTGCTGAACTACAACACTCTAAACGTGGCAAATAACTGCTTTCAACAGTGTTTTCAAGGCATGCCTTAAATGGGCATTAAAAATAGGAATGCAAATGCTAATAATGGTATTGATAAAAGAAACTGGCTTCAAAAGTGAGAAATTCAGTTAGAAAAAGGAAAGCGAAAGTATTTGAGGACAATACAATGTACGAGAGTACTATTGGAAAATTCAGTTCTGTGGTATTATTACAAATTAGATAAAGTTTTCCGCAACATAGTTACCTGCAGGTCAACTAAGAAAACAGGGAAGTGGTTCTGGGACTTCTATTCTCATTGACTCTGGAGGTTACATCCTGAAGCTTAGATCACTTTGGTATTTGTAAATAATAAAAAAACAGGACTACTAAGTCAACGGTTTACCCACTAGACCTAGCCCAAGTAGCTTCTTAATGTTCATACACACATGCCAATCACAAACTTTGTCTGCATCTCAAAGAGGTTAATGTCTCATGACTATGTATTCTAATATCATCTAATATACAAGTGCTTAGGTACTTAGACCAAGGCTATTATATGAAAGTACTTTGTTTTTTATATGGTCCACCCCAAAGGAGCTCAAAACACTTATCAGATTACCCGTCATTAATATTCACAGCATCTCCATGAGAGAGAAAGCAAAAATACTCTCTTCATTCTTATCATCAACATTTAGATAATATACTCTTAAGAGACACTGTAAAATTTAAGAAAGCTGCTGCGTCCATTTGCATGGTACTTACAACCTAAGAAAGCATGATAAGGTCATCATCACAGGTGTCAAAACAATTTATAGCAATGAAGAGTTAAATGTCTTACAGAGCCAAAGATTCTGTGTTCTCCCTCCTTAACGTATTCCAGTTAATAACTGGAATCTTAATGTTTTATGTTTTGATATAAGGCTGCTTACTCTGGATCTTTGCCAATGCACATGGAGTTCAATCCATCACCAAACTTTATAAAAAAAGACCTGAACTTTTGTCCCCGAAGACCTTGAGTGAGCAGGAAATCTGTATATCAGACAAGAGTTTTCAAGTAGCCTAAACAATTGCCCTAGCTGGGACGGGGAATGGGCCGAGTAAAGACTAGCCTTTTGAATAATATAGGTGTTTAGGATAGTTTTATATGCTACATATAAATAATATATATTTGGAAAGAGAGCTGAATGAAGACTAGCTCTTTAGCTAGGCTTTACAAAAGTTGTATTCTGGAATACTTGTTGTATAAAATACTTTACAATAAAAGTTCAATAAATTTGGTAAAGTATTTACTATTATTTCCTTTTAGATATTAACCATATGCAGTAGTACAATAAAGACTCTGAGCTGTCTTGAAGTAAAAAACAAAAACAAAAACAAACAAAACAAAAAACCGTATTAACTTTGAAAGAACTGCCCAAACTTATTTTAACACCAAATCCTTTTTCATGTAGCATCCATAAAACACAAACATTGGAAAATAACCTTAATTCATTTCTTCTGAGTGTTTAATGCATTCCTTCTACACTAAGGAGATATGTAAGCCATGTTACTTGAACTCAACAAGATCACAGTCTCAAAGAGATATTGTATGGTGTTTATGACATTAAAAATGTTTAAAAGATGATATAAATGCTAGGTTCCAAATGACTGAGACACACAAGAACATGCCTTAGAAGTTAAGAGAAAGGTATAGTGCAGGAAGTAAAATTTTATAGAAGGTTGGTGCCATCGACTGAATGTTTGTGTCCCCTAAAATATATATGTTGAAATCAATTCCCCAATGTGATGGTATTTAGAAGTGGGGCCTTTGGGAGGTAATTAGGTTATAAGGGCAGAACCCCCATAAATGTGATTGTACCCTTATAAAAGACCCAAGAGATCTCTTTGGCCTCTTCTGCCATGTGAGAACACAGACAAGACAGTTGTCTATGAACCAGGAAGCAGGCCTTCATCAGATACTGAATCTGCTGGTCCCTTAATATTTGACATTCCAGCCTCCATAGCCATGAGACATAAAGTTTTGTTGTTTACAAGCCACCCAGTCTTGGTGGTTTAAAACCCACCCATTGTAATAGCCCAAATGAACTAAGACAGTTGGATAGTCTCAGGCTGTGCAGAAAGGAGCAAAGTAGTCAGTGTATGGAACATGGTATGGAGTGGAGAGTGGGAGAGGAGAAAGAGACCAAGCATGGGACGCCATATTACAAGGATGAGAAAAGAATGCCTGAATGACCATATGCATGCTTAGTAATGACAAGTGAAGGAAAATAGACTTTATTAGGCTTAGATGTATCAGTAGATCCTTGGACTTCACCTCAGAGACTCCAGTTGGGCTGCTGCTACCACAGTTGTTCACCACTGATAGGCAGCCCCTGGCTCTGTTCATTTCCTATCAGCATCCTTGCTTCTCTGTCCAGGCCTAACTGTCAGATTTGCAGTGTTTGAACAGGAATACAATTGAATACCTATGTACCATTTTTCTAAATACTTAAAATAATAAAGTTGAAAAATTGTTAAAAGTAGCCCCTATTATGATCTGAATTCTGTCTCCCCAAAATTCAGATGAAGTCTTAACCCCTCAGTATCTCAGACTGTGACTGTGTTTGGGGATACTATCTTTAAAGAGGTAATTGAGTTCAAATGAGATCATTAGGCTGGGCCCTAATCCAATATGACTGGTGTCCTCAGAAAAAGAGGGAATTAGGACAGAGACATGTACAAGAGGAAGACTATGTGAAGACACAGGGAGAGAACGAACTCAAAGAAAGAAGCCTCTGAAAAAACCAACCCTGCTGACACCTTAACCTCAGACTTCTGTCCTCCAGAATCGTGAGAAAATGAATTTCTGTTGTTTAAGCCACCCACTCTGTGGTATTTGGCTGTGGCTACCCTAGCAAACTAATACAGCTCCCAAACATGCCCTGCCCTAATCCCCAGAAGTGTAAATATGATATTATTCATCAGGTAACTTTTTATGAGCCAAAGTAATCACATGAGCCATTAAAAAGAGAAAGAGAGAGAGAGAGAGAGAGAGAGAGAGAGAGAGAGAGAGAGAGATATTTCTCCATCTGCTGGTGGAAGAGAAAGTCAGAAAGAGAAAGACTCTATGAACTGTTGCTGGTCTGAGGTGAAGGGACCAGGTGAGAAGGAATGCAGGTAGCCTTAAGGATCCTGAATGATAGTCAAAAGGGAATGGGGACCTCAGTCCTAGAACCATAGGGAATTGTATTCTGTCAAAACTCCAGTGATATTGGAAGCAGATTCTTTCTCAAATCTTCCAGAAGACCCTAGCCCAGCCAACACCATAACTTTGGCCTTATGGGACCCTAAGCAGAGATCTCATCTGAACCCATTTAGACTTCTGACCTACAGACCTGTGAGACAATGAATTGATGTTTTAAGTTGGTAAGTTTGTGGTGATTTGTTTATGCAGCAATAGAAAACTAGTATAACGCCCTTAGAGTTTTAGCTCAACACAGAGTAGTAATGGGCCTATAGCCTTTCTCTTCCTCCCCTTAGTTCTGTGAAGTCTGGGACACTTGGGTACATATGTTTCTACTTTGTCTGCACCCTCTACAAGCAGCTATTCCTTAGTCACTCTTTGGACCCAAACATGTACAAATTTGCCTATGATTCACTTTCAGGAGGACAGACTCAGGGAAGAGGCCCATACAGGTCTTAGAAGCAGGCCCTGGGCTATTTGGTAAGGTGTCTGGAGCATAGTTTAGATTAGGGAATGAAAAACTCTTGATAGTTAACTGCTCTGGCCTATAGATTTCTATGGATCAAGGGTGGGTATTGGCAGAGAGCCATGGTCATAGCAGGGCCAAATGAGGACTCTAAGGGCCAGACTCAGGATATGGGCTTTTTCTAAGAGAGTCTAGTGATGATACATCCTCTAATTAGTGCTTCTGAAATCTCAAAAAGCAAGAGTTCCTATTAAGTAGGTTAAGAAACTTCATTGTAATGGGAAGCTAATTAAGCCTTTTTTCTTTTAAGTCAGAAGAATAAAATGATAAAAACGGAATTTGCGTTCCCTTTAATTTAAAGTTAGGTATAAGTTAGATTTGAAGTGGAAGAGATTAAAGAAAGAAGTACCAGATGAAAATGCATCAAATTATCTGAACACTCAGTGAAGAACACTCAGATGCAGGTAGTAACAATGAAAATGTGTAAAATAAAATACCAGTGAAAATACTTTTTAATATTGTCAAATTTGAAATTCAATCATATTTCTAACTGGAGATATGCATGCAGTTACTGCTAGGAAATAGGAATTCAAGAAAAGATCAACATAGAGAGAAAGAAGCACTTTGCTATAATTAGCATTATGGGCATACCTGAAACTGCTGAGAATATATAATTTTTCAGAGAGGAATACAGAAGGATTAGAATAAACCTTAGAGAATGATAAAGAACAGGCACAGAATAAAAAAATCTGGAGACAGAGAAAGAAGAGAGAAGGGCATGCACAGAATAAACAGCTTTTCTAGAAGTTCTCTGCTGAGATGGACCTGACTGAAAGAAAGGGTGAGGCTCTGAGTTAGTTGATAATGTACTTGGAACATCCTCTTTTTCCTTCCATCATCTGCTTCTTTCTTGCTTTCTTGCTTCTAAACCAATGTCTGATTTTCTCTGTGGTGCTCTGACTTTGGGCTGTTATTATGTCTGGATTTTCTATCTCTGACATTCTTTCTGTTTACTGACTCTGCTCCTTCACAGGCAGATCCCAGACACAGTGTTTCTGATCTCGTCTTTATCCTGGGTTTTACCCCATTAGAGCTGACTAAGTTGGAAGGTTTGAGACCTTTGTATGACAATACTGGGACGGACTGGGTGGTCCTCAAGGTTAAATGAAGCAATATGAAGAATAAAGATTAGGGAAAGGAGTTAGAGATTAGCTAGTCATCACTGGCCTTGAAAAAAACCATCTCTTGCCAGAAAAATTTAAAGAAAATCAATTGATGAATCAATCATTTAACCTTAGTCTTATCACTTTGTATTATTGATTTTCTAGGGAATTTTAAGAGTGTGCAATCTGAAAATTAATTTGATGCTTATTATTTGAAAGAAGAAGGTAGAGCCAGTATCCAGGGAGTTTTGTCATTACATTTCTCATTTCTGTCCTCTCAGAATGTCAGATATGACCCCAATTTCATTGATCTGACAGGGCAGGAAACAAAATACCACATGAAGACTTGGTGGAAGATGCCATGTAAACTGTGGGGATTACTGTAATCAGGATCTCAATCATATGCAACAGACAGGCGCATGCATTTATTACCTTCTTACTCTATACTGGGGACTTTTCTGTGTCTTGAGTTTAGAGTAGTAACAAGAATATAAAACCCCTACCCTCAAAGAGTTTACATTTTGGGCACATAAGGTAGAGAATGAAAATAAATAAAATGCTTTCAAATATAGAAATCACCTATCTTGTCATTTTAAATGTAAATTTCTTTTTTACGTGTTCTCCAATTTATTCTAATGGTACTATTTTCTAATCTTCATTACGCCAAAACTTTTCCATAAAGTTTGAACTTAACCTGATAACTGTATCTTCCTTAGATGTTTATTTGCTTCTCAGTGACTGTAGAGTTAAGCTCTGATATGTCTTCAATTTATGCAGTAACCAAATTAGAGACCTGGCAATCATCACAGACTCCTTTCTTAGCAAGAAGATCTATTGGTCCCTATATATTGTCATTTTTACCTCTTTGATATATCTACTATCTTCCTTGTCTACTCTAACACCAGGGTTACTTAACTAAATGACATTATTTAGTGCTTTGGGTTATTTAAATAGTATACTAATTGGTCTCTCTGCCTCTTTTTGAGTGAG
>NW_006441953.1:3641347-3651465 GCF_000325575.1 Pteropus alecto | reverse complement strand
CAATGACCTTAAAACTCCCATTCGATCATGTCATCCTCACTTAAAACTTTCAAAGCTTTCTCATCAGCCAAGAAAAAAGTATAAATGCTCTTGCTTAGCTTACACAGCTTTTTGTAACCTGCCTTCTATTTAACTCACCAGGCTCAATTCCACCACATTCTCTCCCACCCATTTTGATCCAGGTGCACTAGTAATCCTAAAACTGTGAAAAGAACATAGACTTTTAGGGAGCCTTTGGATTTGGTTGCATGCCAGGATCTGACATGGCAGACATACAGTAGGTTACTGAATACTTTCTTGGGCTCCTTTTGTCTTCTCTAAGATGAGTATAGTATTACCTATTTCATTAGATTCTTATGAGAACCAAATGAGATAATGTATGTTAATTTGATAGGTATCTTGTACATTAAATATCTAATACATAGTAAATGCTTTAAATGATAGCTATTTATTTATTATTATTATTATTATTATTATTATTATTACTATTTACACGGTCCAAAGTACTATTTCTCCAATGTTTATCTGTTTATAAAACAGGCTTTAATTTCTTTTTCAGAATTCAACACAGATATAACGTTCTCTGAGATAGTTTTCTTAAACATATAAGAATTAAGTTCTGGGTTTGTTAGAACTAAGTTCAATCTTAGTTCCATTATATTTTATGTGTATAACTTTCAGCAAGTAACAGCTTCTCAGATCTTCAGTTTTCTCATTCGTGCAATAGGGATGAAAATCTCTATCCTGTGAGTTTCTGTGAGTATTAAATTATTTATAAAAAGGATACATAAATCTACTCTTTCTTTCCCAACACTCAAAGGTTCTCTCATTTCTACATTTCTCTCCATCTCTTTGGTGTTTACATATTTCCAATATTAATGAAAAGCTGATCCTAATTTCCTAAATTATGGGTTTATTATTTGTCCTTTTAAACTTTCCTTAAAAGCCACAGCAATGAGCCTGAATTATTTTAATTATTTCTTTCTATATTCCTTTCAGAAACAGAAGACTTTTATTTATATTTGGATAATAAATCAATGGCATGACTCAATGTACATTTATTTGTTTATATTCATCAAATATAAATGCAGGATGCTGCATAAAATCTGTACTATCAGAACCCACCACTCACAGAAATATCCATGCACAGCAGACATAACCAATTAATGCAGATAATGTGGTTTTGTGTTGGGTATTGAAAAATATTTAGGGTGAGAAACACCTCATTTTCTTTTGAAAAAGAGACAAATTATTTAGTGTGTTCTCTTAAGGAAAACCGGCCAACGCTGGAAAAGACACATGGTCATGAGCAGAAGAAATTTTGAATGGACACCTTTAAAAAATTAATACATGGTTATTTCTGAAAACATGCACAAAATATGCATTGATCATTACCTTTTAAATAACAATACACATTCTGGAATAATGTGAATTTACAATCTGTGATGTTTGTACATTTTAGTTTTTATCTTTTAATATTGCAAATGCATCCCTTTGAACAACTTTTCTGACAAAACTTCAAAATCTCTTCACAATCATGTTATTTGAAATAATACTATTTGAATGATCATATCTAAAAAACAGAATTCATAGCAGTGTCTTCCTAGATTTTTAATAGTGAGCAGAGTGCTTATACTGTCTGATGCAGGCATTTCTTATAACACTTAACGATTGGTCACTAAATGAAATCTACAGTAGGCAAGCGACAATCTCATTTTCATCTGCCTCTCCCCTGATAAACATAATTGCCTTCAACCAGCTCTTTTTCTATGAGTTTTTGAAACTGTGTAGAAGTGCCTTCTCTATAACAATATAGGATATCTCATATTTATCCCCATAAGTTGAGGTGTGTCTGTAATAACCTTGCAAATGTATAGGTGTTAAACTAACAACTGATGGCTGATACATTGCTATGTACTTATTGTATTGCCTTATAAAAGGTTTAGCTTTCTTTCAAAATCTTTGCAAACCATTTGGACCATGCCGAATGATTTCTTGAATGAGTTGACTCATCTTTGGCTATTTCACACACACATACTCCTGAAAGAGATGAGTCACCAAGAAGAGTGAAACTTGAGCACAGACTGAAGCTCTGCCAAGGTAAACATCAAGCCATATAAATCAGCATTTCCTTTAGCTGAGTTGCCAGTGGACTAAGGAAGAATGGGCGACACATACGCAGAAGCCCTTGACTCTCAATGAACAGAGAGTAGAGGGAAGCTCCAGGGGTGGAAAGACCCTGACAGCCCATCAAATCGTTCTGGATTGGAAGGGCTGAGAGAAGCTAGGAGATAGAAAATACCATAAAAATGCATCAAGTTAATTTCACGCTTTTCCACCTTCAACTTTTGCACAAATTAAATTTAATATTCCTCAGCCTGAGTGGTTTGCATTTGAAATGGTACCAGAATGGTTGGGGCTGATGGAGATAAAAAAAAAACATTCAGTGTTATTTACAAAATTGTAAGAAAATATTTGTTCTGTAATCACGACTGGTTTCACAGTAATTAAAATGTCCTCTTCCCCCTCTTCAAATGTACTGAAACTCGTAATTAATACAGCATTAACATTAAGCCATTTACTATTTCTTCATATGAGATACCAAATTAAGGTAACCAACTATTTCAACATTTCTTAATTTCGATTTCAACATAAAAGTTAGAGATTTTGCTCATTAGATGATTATCTTTGGCACTTTCCTGTTCTAACACTTTAAATTCTCCATAAGGCTCAATTTTGGTGACTGCCTCAACATAAATGTTAGGATAAAATGCCACAGGACAGGGAGATGTGATGTGTGCATTGCCTGTACCATATCAGGGAAACAGACACGTTTTTTGATATTCACTAGACTTGCTGACACCAGTCTTCACCAAAGATGAGACAAATCTATGTTAACGATGCCCACATGGATAGCTAAGAATTAAGACTTTTGACAAAAATCATACGCAAATGTATTCTGCATCACCTCTCTAATTTTTCTGGTCTGGAATGTAATATCAACTTACCAAGGAGCTCTAGAGACTTTTGGGCTTCAGAAAAAGTCTGCCTTCTCCCAGATCTGTTCCCTCAGGAATGAGGAAATGATAGAAATCTGCAGAAAATGTGTAAGAGCCTGGGTGGTGGGGGAGACTCTATGAACAAGGAAGGAACCTGGCAAAGTCATCAAAAATTAATTTGATTTATCAATTTTTCATCTCAGTTAAAATACTCTTGCACTTCAACATTCTCAGAACATATTTTTATCTATTGTATTCTGAAATATGGCTATGTTCCTAATAACTTCTTTTTTGCTTTTTCTTTATTTCTCTTTATTTTCCAATTATAATTGACAATACAATATTATATTAGTTTTAGGTGTACAACATAGTGATTAGACATTTAAATACCCTATGAAGTGATCATTGCGGTAAATCTGAAACCCATCTGACACCATTCATAGTTATTACGATATTATTGAGTATATTCCCTATGCTGTACTTATATCCCTGTGACTATTTTTGTAACTGGCCATTTGTACTTCTTAATCCCTTTCAACTTTTTCATCTATACCCCCAACACCCCTCCCATCATCATCAATTTGGTTTGATGGTTGTATCTATGAGTTTGTTTTCTTTGTTCGCTTATTATTAATCAATCAATTTTGATGGTTGTATCTATGAGTTTGTTTTCTTTGTTCTCTTATTATTAATCAATCAATCAATCAATTAATTAATTAATTAATGATTCTACATACAAATGAAATCATATGATATTTGTCGTTCTCTGTCTGCCTTATTTCACTTGGCATAATAGCTTCTCGGTCCATCCGTATTGTCACAAATGGCAAGATTTTATTCTTTTTTATTGTGGAGTAATAATCTATTGTATACATGTTTCACATCTTCTTTATTGACTAGTCTATGGGTGGACACTTAGGCTGCTTCCATATTTTGGAAGTTATGTTGAAGTGAACATAAGGGTGCATCTATCTTTTCAAATTAGCATTTTGGATTTCTTCAGATAAATACCCAGAAGTGGAATTGCTGGGTCATAAGGTACTTCTATTTTTAATTTTTTTTTTTTTTTGAGAAAACGCCATAATGTTTTCCATAGTGGCTGCAACAATTTACAATCTCTCCACCAGTGCATAAAAGTTCCTTTCTTCCCACATCCTCACTAACTCCTGTTGTTTGTTGATTTACTGATGATAGCCTTTCTGACAGGTGTGAGGTAATATCTCATTGTGGTTTTAATTTGCATTTCCCTGATGACTAGTGTGCTAAGCATCTTTTCATATGTCTGTTTGCCATCTGTATGTCTTTTTTGGAGAAATGTTTATTCAGATTCCCTGCCTAGTTTTAAATCAGATTTTTTGTTTTATTGGTGTTAAGTTATATAGATCCTTATTTATTTTGGATATTAACCCCTTATCTGATATACCATTGGTGAATATCTTCTCCCATTCAGTAGATTGTTTTTCATTTTGTTGATGGTTTGCTTCCCTGTGCAAAAACATTTTAGTTTGATGCAGTCCCACATGCTTATTTTTTTCTTGTTCAAAAAGACATTTCCAAATATACATATATTGCTAATAGCAATATCAAAGAGTTTACTGTGTATGTTTTCTTCTAAGAGTTTTATGGTTTCAAGTTTTAAAGTCTTTATTTTTAATTTACTTTTGTATATGACATAAGAAAGTGGTCTAGTTTTATTTTTTGCATGTATCTGTCCAGTTATCCCAACACCATTTATTAAAGAAACTGTCTTTACCCCCATTATATATTCTTGCCCTTTTTGTTATAGATTAATTGACCATATAGGTATGGGTTTACATCTAGGCTCTCTCTCTTGTTCCATTGATCTGTATGTCTGTTTTTATGCCAGTGCCATTCTGTTTTGATTGCTATAGACTCATAGTACAATTTGATATCAGGTAGTATAATACCTCCAACTTTATTCTTCTTTCTCAAAATTGTCATGGCTGTTTGAGATCTTTTATGGTTCCATATAAATTTTAGGATTATTTTTTCTAGTTCTGTGAAAAATGACACTGGTATTTTGATAGGAATTGTAATGAATCTGTAGATTGCTCTGTGTAGTGTGGATATTTTAACAATGTTAATTCTTTCTATCCATGAGCATGGTATAGCCTTCCATTTGTGTCTTCTTTGATTTCTTCAATGCCCTACAATGTTTGAGTACAGCTCTTTTACCTCCTTGGTTCGATTTATTCCTAGGTATTTTATTCTATTTGATTCAATTGTAAATGGCATTGTTTTCTTAATTTCTCCTTCTGATAGTTTGTTATTGATGTATAAAAATGTAGCCGATTGCTGAATATTAATTTTGCATTCTACAACATAACTAAATTCATTTATTAGTTATAATATTTTTCATAGAATCTTTAGGGTTCTGTATATGTAAAGTTATGTCACCTGCAAATAATGACAGTTCTACTTCTCTTTTTTCAACTTAAATGACTTTTATTTCTTTTCCTTGTCTGATTATTGTGGCTAGGATTTACAATAGTACATTAAATAAAGTGAAAGTGGACATCCTTGTCTTGTTCCTGATCTTAAAGAAAAGCTTTCAGCTCTTCACTGTTGAGTATGATGTTTGTTGTGGGTTTGTCATATATGGCCTTTATAATGTTAAGGTATGTTCCCTCTACCCCCACTTTACTGAGAGTTTTGTTTTTATTTTTTTCATCATAAATGAATGTTGAATTTGGCAAATGTCTTTTCTGTACCTATTGACATGATCGTATGATTTTTGTCCTTCATTTTGTTTATATGGTGTATCATTAATTGGTTTGCAGATTTTGGACCAACCTTGAATCCAGGGAATAAATTCTACTTGATCATGGAATATGACCATTTTAATGTATTAATGATATTGATTTGCTAAAATTTTGTTAAGGAGCTTTACATCTATGTTCATCAGGGATATTGGCCTTATAATTAATTATCTTTTTTTGTAGTGTCTTCATCTGCTTTTGGTATGAGGGTAATACTGGCCTTGTAAAATAAGTTTGGAAATCTCTCCTCCTAAAATTTTTTGGAATAGTTTGAGAAGAACAAGTGTTAATTCTTGTATGAATGTTTGGTGAAATTCACCTGCGAAGCCATCTGATTCAGAAGTTTTTTCTTGGGAGTTTTTTGATTACTGATTTGATTTCATTAATAGTTACTGGTCAGTTCGGATTTTCTGTTTCTTCTTGATTCTGTTTCTTTCTGATTCAGTAGAGTGTACATTTCTAAGAATGTATCCATTTCTTTCAGATTGTTCAATTTGTTGGCATATAATGGTTTATGGTTTTGTTTTGTTTTTTTAATAATCTTTTGTATTTATGTGGTGTTAGTTGTCACTTCTTTTCTTTCATTTCCAATTTTATTTATTTGGGTGCTCTTTTTTTTCTTGATGAATCTGGTTAGGGTTTATCAATTTTGTTTATCTTTTCAAAAAACCAGCTCTTCATTTCATTGAAATTTTATATTTTTTTAGTTTCTATTTCATTTATTTTCACTCTGATATTTATTATTGTTTTCCTTTACTTATTTTAGACTTGTTTATTTATTTTTTTCTAATTCCTTTAAGTGTATGGTTAGATTGTTTATATAAGATTTTGTTTGTTTGTTTCTTGAAATAGGCCTGTATTACTATGAGTTTCCCTCTTAGAATTGCTTTCACTGTCTCCCATAGATTTTGGGTCATTGTGTTTTCTTTTCATTCATCTCAAGTTATCTTTTGATTTTCTTCTGGATCTCACTGTTAACTCATTCTTTGTTTAGTATCATTTTATTTAGTCTCCATATGTGTTTGAGTTTTTCAGTTTTCTTCTTGTAGTTGATTTCTAGTTTCCTACTATTGTGATTGAAGAAGATGCTTGGTATAATTTCAGACTTCTTAAATTTACTAAGACTTGTTTTGTGGCCTATCCTGTGATCTATCTTGGAAAATGTTTCGTGTGCACTTGAAAAGAATGTATATTCTGAACATTTTGGGTGAAATGTTCTAAAAATAATGATCAAGTTTGTATAGTCTAAAGTGTCATTTAAGGTCATGTTTCCCTTGTTGATTTTCTGTCTGGTTGATCTATCTATTGATGACAATGGGGTGTTAAAGTTACCTATTATTATTGTATTACTGTTGTTCTCCCCCTTTATGTCTGTCCATATTTGCTTTATATATTTAGGTGCTCCTATATTGGGTGCATAGATGTTTACAAGAGTTATATCCTCTCATTGGAGTAACCTCTTTACCATTCTTTGTCTCTTTTTACTGCTTGTTTTTTCATTTCCATCTGCATCAGAAATCTTTTCTCTTTACTTTCAGTCTTTTGATCTGAAGTGGTCTATTGTAGGAAACATGTATGGCTTTTTAAAATCTATTCAGCCACCTTTTGATTGGAACATTTAGTCCATTTACATTTAAAGTAATTATTGATAAGTATATATTTATTGCCGTTTTATTGTTTTCTGATTATTTTTGTAGTTCTGTTCTTTTTTAATTCTCTTTCTTCTCTTGTATGTTGATGCATTTCTACAGTGTTATGTTTGGATTCTTTTCTCTTTATTTCTTATATATCTCTTATTGATTTTTGGTGTATGGTTACCATGTGCATCATATATACAAAGCTATGCTTACAGTAGTCTATTTTAAGTTTATTGCTAAAGTTTGAACACATTTGAAAATCACTACCATTTTTATTCACTCCCTTCACATTTGCATTTTTGTCATAATCTTTTCCTTCTTTTGTATCTGTGGTTTATAGGTATCCCATAATTTATTGTTGTAATTGCATATAATCTTCCTATTTTGTTCTTTAACTTTTATATTAGCTTTATACTTGTTTGTTCTCTGCTTTTACTAAGTGTTTGCCTTTGTCAGAGAAATTTTTTGAAATATTTTCTTATCACGCTCAACCTCATTAATCATTAGGGAAGTGCAAGTAAAAAACATGATAGGTATCACCTCACACATATCAGAATAGCTATTATCAAAAAGACAAGAAACAACAAGTTTTAGTAAGGATGTGGAGAAAGGGGAATGCTTGTGCACTGTTGCTAGCATTGTATATTGGTGCACCCACTGTAGAAAACAGTATGGAAGTTCCTCAAAGAATTAAAAATAGAACTACCATATGATCCAGTAGTTCTGGGCATTAATACTAAGAAAACAAAAACAGTATTTCAAAATGATATGTAAACCTTTATGTTCATTGCAGCATTAAAATAGCCATGATATGGAAGCAATCTAGGTGTCCATCAACAGATGAATCAATAAAGAAGATGTGGTACATGTATGCAATGGAATATTACTCAGCCATAAAAAGAATAAAACTTGTGCTGAGCTTGTGGATGCTTAGGTTACAGACCAAGACTGCATACCCACTGCTTATTCAAGGTTTGGAGCCAGCTTATAGGAATTACAATGCAAGTTGAGACTTGTCAATGCTTATGCTGTGGTTGGGGCCACTTGGCAGGAGCTACCATACATGCTGATGCTGGCTGATGCTTGTGTGGGATTTGTGAAACTTTAAGAAATTCTGTAGCAGCAGCCTAAGGCAGCCACCATTCATGTGGGGTTTGTAGGTTTGCAGTCTTTTCAGTTTGTCTACAACATAAACCAAGGCAGGCCACTCCTGTGGAAGAGTCTCTGAAAGAGGCTAGTGCTGGGAAAGCAAGTTAGGTGGTGTGGGTTCTTGGGGAATCACCAGGGTGGGGCAAATGGTGTTAGCTGGGTTAATAGAGAGTGCTAATTTGGTGCCCACCTGCACCTGGTGGCTGGGTGACAGAAGAGCTCAACAAAGGAACAATGGTGCCTGCAAGCGTTTCCATTCCCAGAGAGGGTTGCTGCAACCCCTAATCCTCCAACTCTTACCCTCTAGTTAGTCAGTTTAGTTCCTCTTTGTGTGACCTTTTCAAGCTGATGCCCCTGTGCTAAAGCTTAGAGCAAGTAATTTAATGAGCATGTGAATTTGTGTACTGGCCCTTTAGGAGCAGCATGTCTCAGTCTCCTGCAGCCTTTTGTCTTTCTTGGTGGGACAAAATGCCTACTGGTTTTCACAGCTAGCTTTTATGGGGACTCCTCTTCCTAGCACTGGTGCCTCAGGCTAAGGAACTTGGTGAAGGACTGGAACACCTCGCTCATCAGGGAGTACCTCCAAAGTTGAGATATTCCTCCCATTTCTTAATTGCCATACTGTGAGTGTGAGACCTGCCTGCTCTGTGTCTCCACCTCTCCTACCAGTCTTGAAGTTGCTTTTTCTTTATATCCTTAATTCTAGGAATTCTATTCAGTTATGTGGTTCTCAGGATGATTGTTCTATAATTTAGTTGTAATTTTGATGTGATCATGGGAAGATGTGAGCACAGAGTTTACCTACTCTGCCATCTTAACTAGATATCTTATATGTCTAATAACTCTCAAGAGAAACTTTTCCCACAAGTGACTTCTGTATAACACAGTGATCTTGTGATGGTGAGTTAAAGCCGAAGCTCGCTTTTTTGCTCATTTCCCTCACTGAGTTGGGCTGACTTTTCTGCAGTGTTACTTTTTGTTGAGGTAAAAGAGGTAATGAGAGCTTTTTAAAATTATTTTTGTTTTTTCCCAGTCTTGAAATGGATATAAGGGCATTGGAGCTGCAAACTAAGACACTGGGTTGCCACAGTCTTTGTCCTTTCTTCCCATTAGAAGGACATTCTTGTAAGGAGAGGAGAGTACAGTGATGCCAACTGTACTCCACCACAAAGAGAAGGTGTAAATAGATTGATAGACAGTATGCTTACTTCCAACTAAACTAAACTTTCTTCCCTAGATAATGCTTAAACTTGCCTTGATAATTTGTGTTTACTACCACAGCTCTATAAAGTATGACATGAATCTCAAAGATTTCATCTTTTCAGTAAGAATTACAGTGAACACATATGCTCTTGCCTTGAGCAATCTTAAGCATCTGTGAATATTTTTCTTTAATCCAATCAAAGTATCTTTGAGAAATATTATTTCATTTTTTCCTGAATCACACACATTCTTTTCTCTCTCTCTCTCTCTCCCTCTCCCACTCTCCCTCTCCCTCCCTTCCTCCCTCTCTCTCTCCTTCCTTCCTTCCTTCCTTCCTTCCTTCCTTCCTT
>NW_006441953.1:3576630-3641290 GCF_000325575.1 Pteropus alecto | reverse complement strand
CCCTCCTTCTTGCGTCCTTCCTTCCTTCCTTCCTTCCTTCCTTCCTTCCTTCCTTCCTTCCTTCCTTCCTTCCTTCCTTCCTTCCTTTTTATCCAAGCCTTCCCTTAAAATCTTGCAGCTAAGCCAATGTCTATACTTTTCTCTGCTGGAAGCCCTCTCCTTCTTCCCACCCCCTTGGTCTGTAGTAACTCCCCATCATTGCTGCTATTTCATAGACTGGTGGCCCCTTAATCATCTTTTTAAAAGTTGCTCAGATATCTCTGTGAAACTTCCCTGTCCCAGAAGAGTTATTTGCCTCATCATTTGTGTTCCCAAAGTACCATGAAAACCCTTCCATTACCACTTATCTAATTGCACTGTGGTTATCTGCTCATATCTGTTTCTCCCACCGGACTGTGATATGCTTCAGTGCATGACTGTGCCTTTGTCAATCTTGTATCCCTAGTGTCCAACCTAGTACCTAGGCACTCAATAAATGTTTGATAAGTGAATGAATCAAGAGCAGGATAAAAGAGAGGAAAGCAGAGAGCAGCATAAAAGAATTAGAGCAAACATATAAAGGACAGCATAAAAGGCTTTCTGCTATCCTACTGTCCTTCCTTAAGTCCCTTGCGGGGAATGGTGGGCAGTTCAGTGTAGACAACATGAGGCAACTTTGAAGAGGAACTTGGAACTGGTCAACAGGATGCAGTAAACCAAGTAAAATCACTGACCTGGTAGACTTAACCTAAAAAGTAAAGGTTGTAACCTGTGTGATACAGAACTAGTGACTTGAGAATCACTTACTTATGATTGTAACTTATAGATGCAGTGGCGGTCTGCAAAGAATTATAATAATGATGTGTTATAATTTATGAACTACTTACAAAGTGGAAGATTTCTACTGCATTAGATACTTTTCTACATTATCAATGATCATCTCAAGAACCCTTATCATTTTCACAATTTTATATATGAAGAAAAAAAAAGCTAAGAAAGCATGAAAGTATGAGTACTTCAGGCTAGGCCACACAACTGTTAAGTGCTGAAATACTCCAACCTAGCTCTATCAGTTGAGGCCAGAATCGATTGACTCTTGCCAGAGATCCCCTCCAGAAAACTTCCCAGAAAACAATTAAACCATCAGCTATGCAGCGGGGGTGGATTTCCTTTCATGTGTGACCAAATCAGGCTCCAGTTGATTCTAAGAGTAACTGGTCTCATGATTTGCCGCTTTTTACCAAAAGAACTTCAGAAAGTCCTTAATCTTTTCCTAATAGAATTTTATTAGAACTTTGGCTAAAGGCTACATTTTGCCAGTATCACCAAGCTTAGAGTATTTTTGGATTTTAGCTTGCAGGAGCATTAATACAAAATTGCTCCAGAGTTTTATTTACAGCCTTAAGGAGGGGCAATGCCTCAAGCCTCGCATTCTCTTTTTCTTGCCCAAAGTCCATATGAATATCTTTGTTGCCTATTCCTCTCATGTATACTCATTTTAAGACTGTCCTGTAGTTCTTCTCAAATTCATCCTCCCACTTCTTTTCCCCATCTCAACCATTTTCTTTCCTTCCTCTGATACCTCTGTATCATGGTAAACAAAGCTTCCACACCCTCATTCTCTTCATAGAACACTTCTTCCACCTTCTTATTTGAGTAAAATCAGAATCCTTCTTAAGGACGCATACCTTTCTCCTGTCCCCATCTATGGAGGCAAGTGGTTGATTGTTTTCTCAGGCTGAGGTGCTACAGGTGAGCACTGCCCTGGCTCATAAGTTCCCAACTGAGCTCTGACTCTTCAGGCTTTGTTTAAAAATCTCTGCTCCTACTAGCTAATCTTTATTTTTCATTTATTTTTATTTTTTTTAATTTTTAAAATTAAATTTATTGGGGTGACATTGAGCAATAAAATTCCATAGGTTTCAAGAGTAATCTTTATTTTTCATTGTGATTTTTATACTTTTCTTTGAAGGTGGGGGCAATTTTTCATGCCTTTGACTTTCTTCAGCAATTGGCAATTCTATAGATACCCAATGTATTTTTTTAACAAATAATAAAAATGACAAATTTTTTCTCTACTGAGAAATTTTTTCTCTTCTTTCGTTCCCACCACCTACTTCTGCTCAGTTGATCTGGTGTATTCTGCTGTTCTTACTAACTTTTTCTTTTTTTCTTTGTTTTTTTTTTTTTCCTAATTAATTTTAACCTTATGTATTTAGAGCATTTAAGAATAAAATTTCTCTCAGATTTCTACTGAGATTGCACTGCAACTTAGAATTTTGATATGAAGTACTATTCTTTATTTCAGTTATGATTTCTTCTTTGATCAATGCTTTTAGAAGTATTTTTAAAATTTATGTGTTTTAAAAAATATGTTTATTTTTGTTTTATAACAATTCTATTTTAGTCAGAGTATGTATTTTGTATGATATGTATTTTGTAGAATTTGTAGAAGATTACCTAGTTTTTGTCCCTCTCCTATTTTTAAAATATGATCCATGTGTTTCTGAGAAGAATGAGAATTCTCTAGTTGTCATATCCAGGGTTCTATATATATATCCTTTAAATCAAGCTTGTTGGTACATTTTACCAAGTTTTTGGTCTGCTTTATCTAAGAATAAAATGGAGAAATATGTTGAAACTTCCCACTATGAAGGTGGGGTATCTACTTATCTCTATAGTTCTGCTATGTTTGTGTTTTATAATTTTTAAGCTATTTTATGAGTACATAAGTCTTCTTTGTTGAACTTTTTATCATTAACTCGTGATACCCTCCCCTCTTTTAAAATCTCTACTAATTCTTTCTGTGGCATAAAATTAATATACATATCTTAACATCTTTTTTGGTTGATATGTGCTTAGTATATCTCTTTGCATCCTTTTACTTTTGACTTTTTAACAGCTTATAATCTAGGTGTGTCACTTTGGAAATACTATAAGGCTGAATTTATTCTCCAAGCTGAAAATGCTTCCCTTTTTTTAAAAAGAGCTTAGTTCATTATGTTTTACATTTGTCGATATTTGAATTTGTTTCTACCATCTTATTTTGCATTTTCTAATTGTCTCACTTTTTAATTATTCTCTTTTTTTTGATTACTAGATGCATTTTTGTTTTCTTATTCCATTTCCACTTCTTTAAAAAATAAAATCTGTTTTTATTTCTTTAGTAATTATTCTCATATTTTATGGTTCTTGATCAACAAAGACTAATCAGTCTTAAACCATTCCTGAAGAACGTTAAAAATTCAGAACATTTTGAGATCATCTCTCATCATTTATATACTATTGAGGTCTAGAATATTATTGTGGTCCAATATTTTATCTTTTCCCTTTTTAAAAAACCTTGTAAATAAAATATATTTTATTTTTTGTAATGTGAAATTGTTTCCTAACTGATCATCTTGCTTTTATCCTGGCATTCCTAAGGTCTATTCACAATAGAACAGCCAAAGAATCCTTTGTCTAAAAAGAAAAAAAAGAAAAGAAAAAAGAAAAAACAAAGAACAAAAAACACTTCGGTTTTAACTAAATTTATAATATATATGTAGAAAAGTACACAAACCTTATGCATACAGCTTAATGAATATTACAAAAAGAATACATCTGTGTTGTATGTTCCTTTTTATTGCTGAGCAGTATTCCCTTGTATGGATGTACTACATGTTGTTTGTTTTTTATCCACCTACATTTGAAGAATGTGGAGGATGATTAGGAAAAAAAGCTGCTGTAAATATCTAGGTACAAATTTTTATGTGAAACCAATTTTCCTTTTTTTTTTAAAGTCATTACCTAGATGATGTGAGTTTGCTGGGTCATATGGTACATACATGATTAACTTTATAAGAAACTGTCAAACTATCTTCCAAAATGCTGTACTATTTTTAATCCCACCAGCAGTATGAGAGCTGCAGTTCTGCTTCTTTGTCAGAACTTGGTAGTGCTCTTTTCCCCGTTTGAATAAAAATGGGTAGTATCACATAGTTTTAATTTGCATTTCCTTAATTAATCATCTTCTTATGTACTTATTTGTGATTCATATATTCTATTTGGTAAATTGCCTATTTAGAATTTTCACCAATTTGTTTTATTGGGTTGTTTATTTTATTCTGTTGTGTTTGGAGAATTTGCTTTATAGTCTGAATAGAAATTCTTTGTCAGAAACGTGATTTGCAAATGTTTTCTACCTGTCTGTCTTTTCTTTTAAGAATGTATTTAGCAGAGAAAAAGATTTTAATTTTGATAAAGTACAACTTATCAATATTTTCTTTTACAGAGTATGCTTTTGGTGGTGTATCTAAAAATTCATCAACAAACCTAAGATTATGCATCTCTTCTCTTATGTATTCTTCTAGAAGATTTATATTTTTATATTTACATTTAAATTAATGATCTGTTTAGCATGAATTTTTGTGTAAGATGTAAGGTGTAGATTGCCTGTTGACTAGCACCATTTGTTAAAAAGACTAACCATTCTCCATTGAATTGCCTTT
This sequence comes from Pteropus alecto, assembly GCF_000325575.1. Classification (NCBI taxonomy): domain Eukaryota; kingdom Metazoa; phylum Chordata; class Mammalia; order Chiroptera; family Pteropodidae; genus Pteropus; species Pteropus alecto. Next base: position 3,636,821 of record NW_006441953.1, on the reverse strand, counting down.
ACATGTTCGTCACGAATCAGTTTAATGTATCATGAGGATTTCTGGGCTATTTTATTTCAATGATCTATATATCTATCCTTTACCAATACCACACTATACTGATTATTATAAATTTATAGTAAATCCTGAAATAGGGTAGTGTGAGTGATTCCTTGAGTTTACTTTTTCTTTTTTTTTTTTTTCAGAATAGTTTAGCTATTCTAGTTCCTTTTGAATTAACTTGTTGGAATCTACAAAAGTCTGCTAGAATTTTCACTTGTATTGTTAATATTATGGATTAAACTGGAAGAGAATTTAGCATTCAGTCTTCTAACTCATGATTACAATATATCTTTCCATTTAGTTAGCTCTATGATTTCTTTCAACAATGCTTTGTAATTTTTAGCATATAGACCTTGAGATTATGTTTCTAAATTTATATCTAATGACTTCTTTTATCTTGGTGATATTGTAAGTGGTATTTTGAAAATTTTCAAACTCATTGAAAGCATATAGAAATAAAATTAATTTTTGTATATTTACCTTGTATCCTACAGCTTTGAGAAGATCATTTACCAGGAGCTTTTGTACAGATTCTTTAAGAAGTTATTTGTAAGGAGAGACAGATTTTATTTCATCTTTTCAAGCTGTATGGTTTGCTTGTTTGTTTGTTTTTGCCTATTACACTAGCAAAGACTTCCAGTGTGGTATTGAATAAGAGTGATGAGAGAAGACATCCTTACCTTGTTCCAGATCTTACAGAAAATACATTAAGTTTTTCAGCATTATTTATCATGGTAACTTTTTTTTCAAGATAGTCTTTTTTTAGGTTAAGGAAGTTCCCTTTACTTCTAGTTTACTGAGACTTTTATCAGAAATGGATGTTGAAATTTATCAAAAGCTCTTCTCCATGTATTAAGATGATCATGTGGTTTTTCTTATTTAATCTCTTAATATGGGGATTTATGTTGGTTAATATTTGATTATCGTACTAGGCTTCCACTCTCCTGATAAAAACACCCACTTAGTCGGGATGTATTATTTTTTATATGTACTGTTAGCTTTAATTTGCTAATATTTTATTGATGATCTTTAAGTCTGTGTTCATATGGGATATTGGTCTATAGTTTTCATTTCTGTGCTTTTGGAATTAGGGCATGCTTGCCTCATAGAATGAGTCATGAGTTGCTATCCCCTTTTCTATGTTACGGAAGAGATAGTAAAGAATTTTTATCATTTGTTTTTAAAATGTTTAATATAATTCAGCAATAAAAACATATTTTTGGTCTTTCTCTTTTTAGAATATTTTTAACTACAAATTAAATTGAATAAGTATAGGTTACCAATTTCTTCTCAAGTGCAGTTTGGTAGTTTATATCTTTAAAGAAACTGACCCATTTCATCTATGTTTTGAATGCATGCATATAGATTGTTTCCCAGTATTTCTTATTATACTTTTAAGGTCTGTGGAGTCTGTAATGATATCAACTCTTTTATTCCTGATCTCTATAATTTTCATTTTCTCTCTTTCTTTTTTTAGTTTGGTCAGGTATTTATCAGTTTTATTGATTTTTCAAGGTATCAGCTTTTATTTTACTTTTCTATTTTTTGTTTTTTATTTCATTGGTTTCTGCCATTATCTTTATTATTTACTTCCTTCTGCTTAATTTGTGTTTAGTATGTTAGCCTTTTTCTAGTCTCCTAGTATAAACTTAGATTATTGACTAAGAACTTTCTATTTTCTAATTTGACATTTAATGGTATGAAACTCCCTTTAAGTATTGCTTTAGCCTCATTCTACAAATTTTGCTATATTTTCATTTTTAGTCAGTTAAGAATATTTTCTAATTTCCTTTGAGATTTCCTCTTTGATCCATGTATACTTGGAAGTATACTATTTAATTTTCAAATACTTAAGAATTTTCTATATATTCTTCATAACTACTTCTTTCATTCCATTATGATCTGGGAACATATTTTGTATGCATTTCAATGTGGAATTGAAAAAAATGTTTGTATATACACATTTATATCTATAATATAGTGTTATCATTGATAGAGTATTGAGGATTCTCAAGGTACCATCGCTAGACAATCTTTTAGTTTCATTCTTATTCTAATCAAACTGCTGGGTACAAGTACCATATACGTTTTGAAAGCTCTAAAATCTGTCTGCAGAGTAGATATTTATTTTTATATTCCAGGCTTTTGTGTGCACTCAAGTATTTATCTCACTTTTTTTCTTTGCTGTCACAAGACTTCGAATTCAGTGGGCCCCCAAATAACTTAAAACAAAGTTATTCTTCCTATTTTGGTAAGTATTATTTTCATCATCTACCCAGTCGCCTAACCCAGATGCATATGGTTCAACCTTGACTCCTTGCTTACTTATCTCCCTTTCAAACAAGTCATTAAATACTGCTTATTTTCTCTTCATCTCCATAAAAAAAAAAAAATCCTTCTTATTTCTTACCCATTTTTTTCAATAGTATTCTAATTTTTCCTTTGTCTCCAGATGTAAATGTCATTCAGTTTAGTTTTCATAATAGTATTGATCTATTTGAAATATAAAGTTAGCAATTGCCACTTGCCCATCCCTCCTTAAATTTTTCTGGCCTTTAATTGCCTCAAGTATGTTAAAAGAAATAAGCGAACAAACACCTGAGACTCACACAGTAGGTTGCTGAAAATCCAGCTCCTTCCTACTTTATCTCAGTTTTATAATCATTCTTTTATTCTTCCATTTTCCTACCCTCATCTGAAATAGTTTCATCTCTTATGCATTACTTTTCTTCCATAAATGCATGTTTAATCACTTAATATATCATATTGTAATTGTTTGCTATTTTGTATAGATTATAAGATCTTTCAGGATAGGAGATGTAATTTCATCATCTACACATTCCTTCCTATACTCATCAGTGTGTCTAACTCATAATAAATACTTAATAAATCTCACTGTGATTGAGTGGCTAAATGAATGATTTATTGAATGAATGAACAAGCAATTGAGCCAGGACTGGAAACCACACATTCTACTTCCAAGTAACACACTAAAGTTATTTCTGGTAGAACAATAGTTAGGTACTGCTTTATATACTATTTCAGTAAAGAACAGGTCTTACTTTATAATTGGATAAAATAATGTTTGCTCTTTGATTTTACTTTTTAATTTTCGGCTATGGAAGCAATTGTTCCAATGTCATAAATAAATATTCTGCAAGTGTATTCAAGTCTAGTCTTTCTTTCTAAAGGATGTAACCAATAGCTAAATGTGTTGCTTTGCACTTGCCGCCATAGGAGCTTGGCTAACCACTTTTATGCCATCTCACAACCTCATGTCATATCGCTACCACATACGCCTTTCTGTTTCCTTCTTCACTAAGGAAAGAACTTAGCGTTTTCCGTAACTCATGAGCTCCCTCCAGTTAATTTATAAAAGGTTAAATAAAAATTGTCCCAGTTCAGGTTAAATAACAAAAGTCTTTAATTAACTGATTCCTACTTTTTATTTCACAAATGTCAATGAGTTTCCGATCTACACAACAGCACTCCTAACCTTTGGGGCAGAACTTTGCCAAAACTATTTTGAGTATTTAACTAAATCAAATTCATTTTTTCTTCTTTATATAATAACACATTTTCACCAAAAAATATTTTTAAGGCGTTAATTAGCCAAAACTAAATTCTTACAGATATTGAATTGATATAGCATGGTGAAGCTGTAGAATTTAACATATAGGTGCCATAGGTTATTCAGGATGTCCAATGAAGTGTGGTACTTAGATATCCTAATAAAGAATTTAGGTGACGATTTTGTGATGTAAAAGTTTTGAAACACTGCCTCTTTAGATCTGTTGGCAAGGACGAATTATGGTGGGTTTGTAAAAGCGTCAGGGCAATACATTAAGCATAGAGGTTAGCCACATAGTAAGCTCATTATATGCTAGCCTTTATAATTACTCTTTTTATTTAAATTTACTCTTTAAGAAGTTGTAATAATGAATGCATCATTTTTTATAAAATTCTTACTAATCCTAGAAAACAAAAAAAATAAGATTTTGCTGATGTTTTTGTTGTTGTTAATTCTCTATTTCTTTTCGTTACTGAATTGTATTCTACAGTAATCTAGACTGTGAATATCAAAGAATTATTTGGTCTCAAAAAGGACTGTTTTGAAAGCTCTATTTGGGGTCTCCTATCTAGTTCTACCACCAGCTCAACATTTTCAGCACAAATTATAAGAAAAAAGAGAGTTAAATATTAACTGTTATTTTTCCTTTTCTTTCTATTTCTATTGACAACTGTGTGCATATGCCCCCTTTCCTGAATGAGGAGAATAAATGGAATGATATATTTTCATTCATTGAAATGGCAAATTTCCTCTTAGGGATTAAGTTAATTTTCTCTTCAAAATATCCGGCACTACCACCTCATGGTCTTCCTTTAATTTCAGATGCTCATTCACAGAATAGGGCAATATTCTGCATGGAGTAATAAAAATAAAATGTAATGAAGACGGAAAATCAGCTCTGGCATTTAGGAGACAGTTTTAATATGCCACAAATTCTCACATCCTAAGACTGCTGCAGAGTTAATAGATTTATTATATGTCCTGCGGAATCATGGTGCAGAAATAACTGATAAGGAAACAAATGAGCTAAAACATAGTTAAAACACTTCCTTTGTAGTAATTGATTAAAATTTGGTTCATGGAGTTTTATTTATGACTGATGCAAAACAAGGAGTCAAACCAATTAAGGTCATTAAAGTACCCAGAGAACCTTACTCCAAACATCGTGTTTACCATTGCTTTCAATTCAAAATAATTGTTTTCTGCTCACCTGAATTTTCCACTTCACTCACCGTATTTCTCAAACAGAAAATCTCAGAATGCTTTCTCATTATTAAACTTGCTTTGCTCTCTCTCTCTCCTATCCTGATTCCCTATCTGCTTTTCTCACCGCACCCTCACAACCAGCAGATCTTTTGAACAGCAGCTTTATTTAATTATCAATTTAGCACCTTCTCTTAGGATGGTTGTCTGCTGAAAAAGCTGCCATCTCCCCAGCTCTTCTTTCTTTTACCTAAGAGAATCACTTTCACAGATAGTCTGCAACCATATGATGACAAGTGATAATCCTGGTTCTGACCTTTCAAACTATATCCCCCGCCTTTTTTCTTCACTAAACATGTGATTCATGTGCATTCAGCTCTGTTAAAAGAAATGCAGCCCAGGGGAGGAAATCGCCTTACTGCCCTCCACAGTGGTCAGGGAAATCCCAGAGTGCTTCAGTCAGTGCTGGCTCCACTTCTTAAAAGGGATATTGCCAGCATGACGGTAACCAGTAGAAGGTGTCCAGGATCTTCAGGAATATTAAAAACATATCAGAAGATAGCTGGAGGGAAGTAAGGCTCTTTAATTTGGAAATGAGATTTCAGAGAGGTCACGTGTGCTGCTTTTCTTTACCTGAAGGGATTTAATTCTATTCTACATTTCCTCAGAGGTCCAGACCAAGTCAGTGGGTCAAGATTGTGTGGAGGCCACTGTCACTCAATATAAGGAAGCAAGTCCTATTGACTCTACTTCTGCAACATATCCTGATCACTCCACTTCTCTTCCCCAGTTCAAGATACCATGAGCACTCACGCCAGCTCCTTCAACAGCCTCCCTTGTGGTCTCTCTGCTTCCAGTCTTTTGCTTCTCCAATCCATCTTCTAAAGAGAAGCCAGAGAGATACTTTTAAAACCCAAATCAGGTGAAGCATTCCCTACCTAAACCCATTCTAGTGTCCTATTAGTATAAAAATATAAAATCCAAAATTTTTCCCATTGCCTACAAGGCCTTTAATGTTCCAGTCCCTGCCTACCTTTTGCCCTCCTCTTCTCTATTGCTCCATGTGTTCCAGCCACACTGGCCATCTTTCTTCTCTAAGAACATGACAAACTCCTTCCCAATTTCAGACCTTTGTACTGGCTGTGGTCCCTGATGGAACACTCAGGCCCCACAGGCGATCACTGCTGTGTCCTTCTTGTCACTCAGCTTCACCTTCTAAGAGAGGCCTTACCCTGCTACTCACCCTAAAGGAACTCATTCTAATTGTTGTGATAAGACTTTATTTTATTTTTCCCCATAATTCTTATCACTCTCTGAAATCACCCATTTTACCTTTTTTTCTAACTGCAGTGTTAGATTTATGAGAGCAGAACTTTGGTTTATTTTAATCACTATACACCATGCCTAGGACAATCAGTATCTGACCTATGATAGAGAAACTGTAAAACTTTGTTAAACTTGTTTTCCTCTCTAGCCACTTATACTCCAAGATTCTATGATTCTAAGTCTCATTACTCTTAATTTCATTATACCCAAAAACAACTTCAGTGTGGCTTATTTCTTAAGTGAATGCTTATTTACATTTAAATATTGTTTCAGCAACATATCCCTACCTCTTGTTCTGGAGACCCTCAGCCGTGTGAATTTCTAACTAGATTCTGTTGGGCAACATTGTGCCAACTATTTTAACTCTTTAAATATTTTTATATACAAAATGAGGATAATAACAGTGCCTCATTATAGTGTGTTTGGCTGAGTAAATGAGAATAAATATGTATAGTATTTAACATAGTACCTGGCATATGTTGTTTTCAAATATTACCTATTAGTAATAGTAGCAGTTTTAATGTTTTTACACAATTGTGCATCTGTCAGGCAGGTCTTTTTATGTGAGAATAAGTCAATACCTTGGTGAATTCAATAATGGCCAAGAATTAAAGTATGCCTTTAAGGTTGTTTAGTCCAGAAAAAGAAACGTATACCATTTTTCGATGCTATCCTTTCTAAACTTGTATGTTTATTTTGACTTATGATAAGCTTTCTAGTTACTTCGGGGGGGCGGGGGCGGTTGAAAGAATATTTCCATATTTAACCTTTATAAAACTCAGAAATTTTCTCATTCTAAGAGACTCTGTTGCAAAAATTAGAATTTACCATGATTGTAAACAATCATATTGTATACAATCAAATTAGAATTTACCATGATTGTAAACAATCATATTGTAAACAATCATTGTATATGTATTCTAAGTTGTTTTACTTGCATGTGTTGTTTTTATGATAGAAAAAGGAAAAAAGTTACATTGATGTTCAATATAAAAATGAAGTAGATAATTTACAAATACCAGTAACTATGTAACATTATTTAGCAAAAGAAACAAACTCTACATAGTCTTTTTTTTTTTATTTTTAAGAAAAGTTTTATTAGAAAGGAAAGTACACTTCCAGAAGTGAAAGCGGGCCTGAGCAAGAGAAGCGTGGCTCAAAGGGCTACATATTCTTATCTGAATTCATATAGAAGCCAATACAATACACACATAATTATGCATATCTACTGTTACAAGCCATCTTAAGTATCAATTCTTCTTCATTCATATGAATAATTAGAATAAACTTTAAGTTTTTTAAAAAGTACTTTTGAGAACTATCACATTTCTAAGGACTACATACCCTTTCTTGATTGATTTATTCTTTTTGATCATGAATCAATAAGATTGCTTTTCTGTTTTTCTTTATAGGGCATATAAAGTAGCCAGCACACAGTTTGCAGCTCATGATTACCACTATCTCTTGTCAAGGAATAGCAAAATTACAGCGCTGTCAAAAAATGTTAGCGACTGTGGACAATCTTTGACTATCTATAGTCATATTTATATTCTTAATGTTGTTGATATATAATGCTTGTTTGAAAGGTACATTGGTCTGATCCTATTAAACAAAAATCTCTCCTTTTAAGGACTGGTGATTACTCAGTTTGCATTGCACATTGTATTTCTTTAGCATAGTGACTATGATTTTCTCAGCAAAGTAGACTTGACTTGTAAGAAAAGTAAATTGAAAAATAAACCAAATTATTTTCAATAAAAATTTAAGAAAACATGCTTGCAGGAATTTCAAGCACCTTATGATATATATATATAGACTGAATGTTTAACTAAGCTCCTAATTTCTTTGTCAACATTTATGATTAATTAATCTATAAACCTATCTACCCATTTTTACATCTGGGTATACATAGTAATTACTGTTACGGAATCAGGTATTTCACCAAACATTTTTTAGCACAAAGCCAATACAGTGTCTCTGTCTCTTTTCTTCAATTCTTAGCAACTAAAGTTAAAGTCAAGTATGTATTCTCCAAAATTTAATGAAACCACCATCAAAATAGAATGTCAAGGTGCCAGCTGTCTCCTGTTTGACTTTCTGAAGCTTTATTTATTGATTAAGTGGCTTGCATCTCTACAAGGCCACCATTCACTTTTGTAAGGCCTTGACCACAGACCATTCAATTGCTTGGCTGTTAAATTTTCAGTAGGCAGTGGCTATTTGAATACAATCTTCTAAAAGTCCAATCTTCTGATGTAAGCCACAATAAATCAGTGGATAGATTCTTAACCATCCTAGAACTCAACCCAGGGGAAGCAATTTTTATGCTCGAAGAGTCATAACAACACCTGAAAAATGATCCAGGGACAGCAGAATATGCTTACATATGGATATTTTAAGCTTTGACTAAGTAGGAGTTTTATGTTGAAGATACTCATGAACCATGCTTTACATACAAAATAACACCAGTAACCTGCCACACAATGGTATTCTGCTAAGGAACAATTTTCTAATCAGGGATATTGCATATATAATGATCCAACTAAACCTGGAATTTTCCTGTGTATGTGAGGGAGTCTGGCAGTGGCACCTACCACTCTCGATAGGAAGCTCTTGAGATGACTGCTAGGAGGGTGTTCCCTCTCCCTTTCTTGGCTCCTCAGGCATTGTTCTTCTGTCTGTACCCTCCCTTTGGGGTATCTTTATTTTAAACAGTGGAAAGTATTTGGGATATAGTTAACTGGAGTTATAGGATTAAGGATAAGGACTGTTGAAGCATTCTTAGAGTTGATAAGGAGGGCCTATAGGGGCACATATACCCTGATCCCTTGTACTAATGAAGAAATATGCAATGGGCTCTGAACTTTCTTCTAACCATAGGATCTCAGTGATGTCACTTCAACTTCTCAAGCCAGATAATAAAAGATGTGGAAATGGAAAAGAGAGAGAGAGAGAGAGAGAGAGAGAGAAGCTATATTGTACGCATTCAAAACCTTGAGAAGAACCTTTTAGACTTTTAGACTTTTATCATAATTTTAAAATAATAACATTTACTATTACTAAGAAGGCAACTTACTATGGCTAAAAAAATGAGAAAGAGAGAAGTTTGCTCAACAATGCAAAGGTATATGTAACAAAATGAACAGTTAAATTCACAGAGACAGATAAAATGAGGATAAACAGAGGTAGCCTGATGATGATGTCATCCACGATGAATAATATTAAAGTGCTTGTTTGTGTTTTTCATTTGATAAAACAATGATCATTTTCTACCAAATTTTAATTAAGAGGTACAACCTAGAATGATGAAGCAAGATAAGGCAAAGTCATAGTTATATGCTCTAAATTGGTTGAATAGACACAGATGGCATTGGACTCCACTGGCAAGTTGAATACTTGGGACATCTGCGTCATTAATCATGATTCTCTTGCCATTAATGCATAATGAAGAAATGACTTATTTTCTTTCTAAAAGAAGTCTATCTGAATGGAGATCATAATTATCCATGAACATTCATGTGGAATATTTGATACACAACAAGAGAAAAACAATGGTATAGTCAACTAACTATAAATCTGTGAGTGGATGTATAAGCATGAAGTTCCATACCTTGGAAACACAGTAAGAGGTAGATTACACAGATATAACATAGGCCAAAGTAGGAGTGGGATAATTCAAATGATGTATCACACCCACATAGCTAAAAAGCTGGGTAGCAAGCAGTAGTAACTACTGTCAGTAGCTACTGGGTTGCAATGGGACACACACATAATGGTAAGGGAAACATAGGTATCTCGAGAGATATCATGTTGAAGGATATTGTCCAGTTTACAAATCTGAGCTCCAGAATCCTATCCAATCCAATACATATATATCTCCCTGTGCTGAAAGTCCCTGGAATATTTTTGTCTGTTGTTTTGAGCATGTTGATATACATACAAAAAAAGACCATTTTAATGACTATCATCTTTAATTAACATAATCGAACAGCCACATCAAGACTGAAATTCTGAACATTCTGTTAAATTGGTTGAATAGTTCTCTGGCACCACCGTGTGTGTGTGTGTGTGTGTGTGTGTTCATGTGTGTGTGTGTTTGCATGTGTGTGTGTGTGTGTATGTATATATATCTTGGTACAAGACTAAGTATTTGGGATGTGGGAGAGTGGGAGGTATAGGAGGGGGCCAGTGGAAGTAGTGAGAGTCCTTGATTAAGCTGGGACTAAATCTATTAGCAAGAGCATACACGAGGAAATAGACTCGATAGGTATTGAATGTATGTTGTATACTGGACATGTCATCATGTGCTGTACATATTCTATCTCATTAAATAATAAAGCCATTTTAACCATTTACTACTACTCTTAAAGCTGTTCTCCAGTATCACTTGATAACATGTTCTCTGCCCTTTAAGCTGTACTGAATGTCCCTGGAATTTTTTTGTCTAGCACTTTGAACACACCGGAAAAAAAAAAAAAAAGACAATTTAAAGACCATCAACATCAATTAGCATTTATCAAATAGTCACAAAAAGAGGCAGTTCTGAACAATCTGTTAAATTTGTTGACTAAATGTGTCAGTTTAAAAATACATTTTAATGTTATGCTCTAATTAAGAAAATAATATATAATATCGAAAAGTGAAAAATATTGAAAAGCATAAAGAAGAAAGTAAAAATCATTCAGAAGCCATCACCTAAATTTTACCATTATAATATTTGACAAAATCTGACCAATATGTATGTATCAGTGCATTTCTTGTCATCTTCATATACATGCACATTTTAGCATAATTGAGAACAAGTGCTATATACAATGTTATAGTATACTTTTTCATTACCCTTTACTTTTAAGCAATTGCTTATACAATGAAAAACCTTATAAAACATAATTTTAATGTTTATATATTATATCCAATTATATGTGTAGTATAATTTATTTAATTCTTCACAGGATGCTTTTATACATTACTTTATTGTTTTAAATAATACAATAGTGAATGGCTCCCTTGCTTCCTTTATTCATTTGTTCATTCAACAGCAGATTTTTATCAAATACCTCGTGCATCAGACATTGTATGTCAGGCACTGTGCTGGGTTTTGGAGGTAACAAAGTGAATAAATAATGAAGATAGTCTATCAAAACAAACAATTGTAATACAGTATGATAAATGCTAATGTAATATATATATATAAATCTATGTTTACATTTATGATCATTTATTGACATGATATTATAGAAAGAAGATTATTAGGTCAGTGAGAATAAACATTTTGAAATGTTTAGATGTGCATTGCCTAACTGCTTTCCAGAATGAGTCTATCAATTTACAAATACACTGCGTTGATATTACATTTCTCACTAAACCAATACTAACATATTATGAACATTTAAAAGATATTTGCAAGTTTGATAAATAAAAATTGTATTTCATAACTGACTTAATTTCTCTCATTTCCTTATTTGTGATGTTAAACATATTGTCATAGTTTTTTCTATATATATTTTTTACAAGCTGTTAGTTCATTATCTTTTCATTTTATCCCATTGGAGTATTTGTGAGTTTTTTAATCAATATGTGTGTTCTTTATATAAAGTAATTATCATTTTTTGTGATATAATTTTAGTAAATATCCATTCTCAATTTGTATGCCCTTCAATTTTGATTTGATAGTTTGGGATAGTTTTGATACACATTAAATTTAAAATTTTAAATGGTTATTTTGACATTTTATTTTGTGATTTATTTCCACATAGAATTATATTTTTTCACAAACATTAAGTTGAAGATTATATTTGTGTTTCTCATATTCATTTTTTTCAGTTATAAAGAGAGTTTCTTATCTAGGTCACCATAAAGTACATAGGGCTTATTAATTGGCATTGAAATGGGTCAAGGTAGACGTCAGGATTGTAGGGAGCTCTGGCAAGCCACTGGTGCTAGCATCTCCCTCTGATAGCAACTCTCTCTGGGTATAAATTCTCTCTTACAACTTGGCCTTGTCATGACTCCTCATGGCCCTGAGTTCAGCCTCTCTCTCTCTCTTTTTATACATATTTTTAATATCAGATACTATTGCTAACTGGCTGAGGTTCTTTATGTTTCCCTATTCAGATTCTAAAGAGCATTGCCCAGTTCATCTTTATACATTAGATCTCGATCCAGATTGTGGTCAATATATGGATTAGCTGTTCTTAAGTTGGGATCCACTCTTGAACCACTCAGCCGAGACAAATACAAAAGGAGTGGTGGTGCCAGTGAGTCAAGCTGAACAGGATTTGCCTGTGGGCTGGCCAATATCCCTTAGAATGGATTGTGAATGGTCAAGTCCTGTGATTGACACTGCTGTCGAAAAACAGTTGCAAGTAAGAATGTAACTGGGCAGTCAGGAGATCATAGTACTAAACTCAGCTGCCAACTAGCTCTGGGTCCTTATTATAAAACCCTTAACGTTTTTTAAAGCACAATTCACTCATCTGAAAAGTGTGATGATTGTACAGTCTTTAATGTTCTTTCTAATTCCAAAATATCTATAATTCTTTTACATAATATTTGATCATTTGAAAAAAAAGTAAAGTAATTCTCTGTATTCCATAAAGCTGCTGGCTTTGAGGAGTAATCACGGAATACTATTGTCAGTTAGCTGTAAACTGAATGAATAAAGCAACAAAGCAATGTATTTCATAATATTTAAGTCCTCATGAAGTTTAAAGAACTGATATCCAGGAGGAACAAATATACAGTCCTTGGTTGATTACAAGGTAGTTCAGTTAATATTGTGATACAAGTAACCCAATTATTATCTTAGTGATTTCTTTTAAATTCAATAATAAAATTTGCTAAATTCTTGAAAAGAACAATCAGCACAAATGCTTTTCCAACTACCAAACCTAACACTTAAATACAAAATCAGTAATATCGACAGAAAAATGCTTAAAGAAAAGTTTATTTGGGGGTGATTAATGCTAGCTGCCATAAAATACCCCTTAAATCTCAGTAACTTGGCAAAATAAGCATTCACTTCTAGATCATATCATAGTTTGGATATTTGATGTGTAGCCTTTTGCATGATGACTGAAGGATTCTAGCTCTTTCCATTTGTGGCATCGCTATCTTCTAGCCCTTCTTGAAATTTCTCCATAGCTTTTTTTTGCTTTCAGTTGGCAACAAGCAAAGTGTGAGTGAGAGGGACTCTCGGCCAGTAGTGGAAGAAGTGTAGAATCTTCCACTCACATTCTTTCAACAGAACCCAGAAACATGGCCCTTCCCTGAATACAAGGGGATATGGAAAATGAAGTCTTATGTGCCAAGGGGAGGAAGCAGGATTGAGACCATCTAGCCCGTCCGCCATAGTGGGTGAAATGTGAAATATATGCTAAAATGAAAATCAAGAGAACGCACAAAACGAAGTTTTTATCTTATAGCTGCACCGATAATAATGAAAGTGTCAAAAATAAATTTACTTCTGAGAAACTAAAAATAAATTTTTATATAGAAATAAAAAATCTTTTACTAAGATAGTTTAGGTTAATTTTTATTAATCATGGAAGAATGTTAGTAAATTTTGTACCATATGATTACATTTAGCAGCAGATTTGGGTAATATTTTTCTCAAAGTAAATTTTTTTCATAAATTCTTTATAACTGGATTTTAGATCTCAGGTAAATTGATACAGGGGGGCTGTGGAAAACATTGATATTGTCTAGGAGGAAAGGTTGTCAACATCGGTAGAGACACACATAACAAAGGGCTCAGGACAGTCAGCATATTTACATGATATTAGTTTGAAAGCAGATGTCAGTCACCTTTTTATACATTTTTTTTCTTAGTTTCTTACAGAAAAACTAACAATAAACAATATTTCTTTTATCTTCTAACTTCGTTGATCTTAATGTCATGACTTATTCCTCAAGGTTGATTTTTTTTCTCTCTCTTCATCTCCTTTCTACTCACCCATCATTCTCACCCATCACACCTCTATAGAGAGTAAAATATTTTTCCTTGTGTCTACTTTTCTATTCTGTCTTTATAAATTTTTTGTTAAGGTGGCCAACAGATTTCTTAGCATCTTTGCCTTTTATTTTTATTTTTTTTATTTTTTAGGCGAGGCAACCCTTGGTTGACCTCACAGATTGCAAGGACCTTGTCAGCTTACAATCCCTTATTTTTTTATGCCTACAGCACCTGGTCTTCCTAGGTGGTCTCCCATCCAAGTACTAACCAGGCCCAACCCTGCTTAGCTTCTGAGATCAGATGGGATCGGGCTTGTTTAGAGTAGCATGGCCGTAGACAGCATCTTTTCCTTAAGCTATATCTCTGCTCCCAGGACTATTGTGACTTGACTATCAGTTATACTTACCCAGTAATTCAGAATATATTTAAAAAATAGAATTTTGATTAGTGTTAATTAGATAACCTATACAAATTTTCTCATGCATGAAAAAATAATATCATTGTTTTGTACACAGTGGTAAGTTTTGACTGCATTCAGTTGTGTCATGCTATGTCATGTTAACTAACAAAAAATAAAACAGTACTAAAATCCTGCTAATTTGAAATGATTTTGATTTTTTTTTATAGTATTTTGTTTTCTGTCGAATTGACCAATATATGTATTCAAATTCCTTATTTTACTAGATTCAATTGTTTCAAACCTGGGGGTAACATTCTTTTTACTTCAAATGCTTGACATAATCCTTTTCTTCAAATGGATAACATAGAAACAGTATCTTGCATCATTTTTCTTCGAGATACAACCTTGTCAGAAAAGCAGAATATAAAGCTGATTCTCCATCATCTTGGTTAGAACCAATTTGTCAATTATCTTCCTTAAGTTGTCTTCATTTTGTCATAATAAACCATCAACAATTCCAAAGAATGTTGAAATTAAAATATATTTAAAGAATCATGGTTGTTAAGGATACTGCTGAGTACTCTACATTATGGAATGGTGCCTTAATGTGAGATCTAATATTTATCAAACTTTAACCCTATTAAGACCCTATTAGGGAAAAATATTATGAAATTTGCATTTCAATCTGAGTTGCACAGTTCTGAATATCATGAGATAACAGTTCCTAGTGGAGTCATCAATTGAACTTTTCGTGAGAGTATCAGTATCAGATTTACAAAGTTTTGTGAAAGAGAGTATCAGTATCAGATTTATAAAAGCCATCAGTTTATCCCCTCTTATGTTGCAAATCACTAATGTAACCTTTTTTTTTTTTTTTACAATTGAGCTACACTAACTGAATACATAGTAAGTACAAAGCATTGTTTATCTTGCCTGTAAGAAGATAATGGGCAAGAACACATGCATGCCCACTGTATTTATTTATATAGTGTGTATAAATAAGTATGAACAGCCATATGATGAAATGCTAATTAACCATTAAATGATTTTGCAGGGTGATATTTGCTAATGTGGGATATATACACCATATGTTTCTAAGTGAAAAACAAGCAGGCTCAAAGTAATATGCAAAAAATAATTTTAAAAGAAAATATATGATTTAAAGATATACTGAAAATTCTCAAAGTAAATACATGTTAAATGTTTATAATAACATTTATGTCATTGTGGGTGATGGTATTATAGACAATTATATCTCTGTGGTTTTCTGTATTTTCATTTCTGTTTTAAGCAAGTCACATGTCTATAATAAGAGGAAATGATAAATGTAATTAGAGAACATAGTATAGTCTCAGAAATGTCATGATTATAAATAAGCATAATACTGGAAAAAGCTACAAATGCATTCATTTGCTTATTTAGCAATTTTATTTAATATTTACTATTTTAGACTTTAGGCTAAGTACTGAGGATGCAGCCTCTACCCTCAAGGTACCTGTTGATTTGTAGCAAAGTGTTAGGGCAATTCAGAGAAAGGACAGCCACCAGGTTTGTATGATACCAGAGAACATTGAGGGTCATTATTCACATGAAAACCTCATCTCCTTGTAAATGACATCAAAGAAGCATCTGAAAAGCATCACAGCTGCAGGAGGAAAAAACCCAATTTTGGAAATTTTTAAATGATGATTAGAATAATTGAAAACCCATTTTTCTATTTCATAAATAAAACATTTAAAAAAGGAAAAAGAGGCTTGGAAATGATACTATCTCAAACATTTGCTGTTAATAATAGACTGTTATAGTTCATAAACGTTATAGTTCATAAACTGTTATAGTTCATAAATGCCTTCTACACTTTAATACGGTTTAACCTCTTGGATACAGACAATTATAGGACACACCCCGTGTTTCTGATTTCATTAGAAGATTAGAGGACTTCCTGTGTTCTAGGCACTGTCCCAGTCAAGAAGGCAGTGAGGATTGGATCAGTATGAGCTGTCATTTCCCCCTCTTTGTGGTGCTGGGGCCCATAAGAACATTTCCTCTTCATTGGCCACTGGCGGGCTAAGAATGTGAAGAAAGACTGTTCACTGTATTCCCTTGGACTAATATTAGAATACTGATTTGGAATTTCTAAGCTTTAAAAAAATTGGTTTTCACAGAAGAATAAGAGGTAATATTTTGTACATTAGCTCATCTTTATTATCCCAATCTAGTTCATTACCCCAGGGGTGGGAGTTTGTTTAAAATTAATTCATAATTTTAAATGTTTCTTGTAGAACTAGAAACTTCTTTGTATACTGCTTCAAAATAGATTTCTGTATATCTGCTATGGTGAAAGTTTTTAAACAATACAATTAAGACATCAAATAAAGTGATTCAAAATTGTGGGATAACCTAACTTGAAAAAAATATTAGCTTATCCACCTGGGATGCGGGCTTACCCAAAGTTAAGATCATGGCTTAGATGATTTTGAAGTTCAGTGATTTACTAAAATGAATTTCATTTATTTAGTGATTTTTAAAATTGCAATTCAGTTTCGTTCTGAGTAGGCTTCTTTATATCTTGTCTTGAACAGTAATATGTTCTGAATTTACTCTTTTGATTCAGAGGCATAATCAATTTAGTTTCCAGGTGCAAATGGCCTATCTGCCTAACATACAGGTCAGCAGATTTCTGTCAAAGCACATGTGGCTCAAACAAACTGCTAAGCGTTGCAGTGTGAATGAGGAAGTGATTCATTTAATTTTATATTAAACATTCTGTAATTGGACTATTTCTCTATGTTTTTTAAGGTCTACAATTAACCAAGCAATAGAGTATGTTAACAAGAACTTCATAAAGATGCAGTCTTCAGAGGAGATGGTGAAATGTGGCTGAAGATAGAAAGAAAAAGACTTGCAAAATTATGCCAGAAATCATGTGTCTCCAACAGAAAAACAGAGAGAAAATTGTAACAAAGAAAAAACTGGCACATCTCATGGTAGTTGGTAAAAATCTCAGAGGTTGCAAAGACCTAGTGCAAGGAGATGTTTATGGATAACTGGGTGTGAGGGGTATGATTACAGCACAGAGTCCCAATGAGAGGAGCCAGAGGCCCTGATTGTTAGCATTTTGGGAATTTACCTAGAATATGCAGTCAGGCCTGCTAATTTCAGGTTGCTCAAAACATTTCTGCCCTAATTCCTTTTGGCCTTTATATAACTCATGAAGAATCAAAGTAGGAAAACAATTAGGCATTTTGCTGTCAGCATGATGGCAAATAAATGTTCTGACCAAACACTCTTTTCAGCTTGATAGAATGACACATATTATAGTACCATGATTCATTTTAGGTGATGTTTACTATGCAGGTGTGAATGCGTGTATGAGTGTATGTGAATGAGAATGAGTGTGCGTATATGTATGTTGTGAAATATATATAGAAAAAAATATAGATAGGTAGATAGAGAGATAGAGAGTCAAAGTGCAAAGCCTAACGTGGAGTAGGACTAGATTTCTATATATGAATTAGTGAAATAATTGTCATTTGTCTGTTTCTAGGATTTTTTTTTAAAAAATCAAATAATATTCCTAATTCGTCAGACTCTGAAAATTCATATTTTAGGAATTTATTCCCAGAACCTAAAATTTTGTCTTTCATACTTCAATGTGAAGCAATTTCCTATAACTTTTTCTGCTTTTGCACATTCAGTTAATTCTCATGGAACTTTGTCCTCCTACTCTTATCTCTCACACCTGATGATGGTTCAAGACCTGGTTCAAGTGTCTTTTCCAAACAAAATCTTCTCTTAAACTTTTAAGTGAAGTTGGTAACTTTCTTCTATGTCATGTTTATGCATAGTATCACACACTATTATATTCATTACATTGGATTCCATTTATTTTGTCTTTCTCCCCATTAGACAATAAGTTACTAAGTGTATACTTTATTTTCCTTTTTTTCTTTTTTTTTAAATCTACCTTTCCCCTCCCCCTATACTTTATTCTTTATGTGTTTTAATAATTCTAGCATCTGGCACTTGAGGTTTACAGGGTCACCGTTGAATACATGATTATATGAGTTTGTTTCGTCAGAGCAGGGGAATGCTTCAAGCACTGAGGGAGCATTTAGAGGAACAGAGGTGAAGGAGAAAGATACTGCTATGTGCACTGAGATGAATTGTACTTCACAGTTTCATTTGGGGCTGACCCTTCATGTCAGTTACCACCTGGGCTGAGCTCTGTGTACCTAAAGTCAGGCCCTTGATTTGCAGCCTGGGCTGCTATTTGCAAAACCCTTAGGAGATTCTCACTCTTAGAATTCACTAAAAGACTTTTCTTAAGAGCTTTTCTGCTTGTTGCAACCACCTATTATGATCTGTCTTTTTGTGGTAACTTTGCAGAAGTCTTCACCAAATTTTTTTTTCAATTAATCCTTGAAGAATTTTTCAATGGCTAAATAGATGGCTTCAAGGTATTGAGGAGGTAAAAAGAAGTAATGTTGTAAGAGGAAAAAAAATTATTTTAGACATATACTTCTGAATGGGAGGGACAATTTACAATGGTTCTTCAAATTAGTGACTGTCAATCACTAATTTGACAGACACAACTCTGCTATGACATTGGGAGGGAATATTAAGGTAAAAGTTTCAGGTTGATTTAAAAATAGGTATTTATATTTAAAAGTTTTCTTTTTACAGGAATACATTATCTATAATTAACAATCTGCCTGAGAGAGACACATACAAGTGTACCTATTTAGGTACATTTTACGATGTATTCTAGGGAACTAGAAAGCAGTCAAGGCCAGTGTTAGAGTTGTCCTTCATTCTCAAAGAAGATACTGCCAAACTGTGGAATACTTGTGTGAAATAAAGATGCTGGAAGGCTCATGGTGCTCTATCTTCTTCACTTACCTGCTCCTATTTATTCAAAGGATGCATTGTTTGAGCCCTTTACTTATTCCTTGTCTATTTATTGCCTAAATATGTATTATCAAGAGATTTTATCATATTAAATTTAAGACGTTTTAACTTACAATGTTGCCAACGTTTTTTCGTTTGTTTGTTTGTTTTTACTACTAAAAGATTTGTGTGAGTAAATTGGCCTCCCCAGCAAAATAGAAAGTTATCTTAGAAATTTGGGATCATGGCATATACTTTTGCCCAATGAGCTGTGCTAGATATAGAATCCTGTGGAACTGAATTAGTTTGTTATAAATAGCCAGAAATGGAGTGTTGATGAAGGAGATACAACAGCAGAGTTGATCTCTGTTATAAGGGTAAAATAAAATAATTGGAAAACCTCTCCTAGTTTTTGACAAATTAATGGGCATTGCTGGCTTTTTCTCTTGGATATAATTCTGTAGAATATAATTAGGATACAATTCTGTGACAGAAGTGATGGTATGGTTGATTCTGAAAAACTAAAATTAAACAACTGAGAATTCTTAGGAAGACATAAGCTGGTTGGTCTTCATATATGGAGAGAGAGAACAACCTAGATATAAAAAGAGCTGGGTATAAAGACAACAGAAGTTTGGGAAGGAACTTTTAACTTGTAGTTCTTACTTTCCCCCCATTGCCCTGCATAGATTATTGCCTACAGTAAAGAGACTAAAAAAAAAAAAAAAAAAAAAATATAATTCTTCTATATTAAAAAAAAACAAAACAAAAAAAACATAGTAGCACCAGCCTAGCAAAAGCGACAGATGGTAGGAAAATAGCAGAATGGCACTTTTGCCTAACTGGAGTGGAGAGTGGATAATTTCTCAGACATTTTGGCTGACTCCTGATAATTAATTCCCTCCTCTCCAAAATCACTACCCAAACTACAGAGAAGGAAAGGAAGAGCCCCCAAAAGTAGAGTTCTTACCTACTTTGAGGAGGGGTACCCAGAGAGTGGTTTAGCCCAAATTGTAAAGTTAGAAAATTTCAAACTTGAGGTGCATTCCTCTACCCTATACCAGATAAAGGAGAATGAGTGGACCAGACATGTAAAATAAATATAAACAAAAACTTTAAATATAAGGAAAACATAATCAGTATTCTCAAAGAGATAAAGGAAAATGTTAGAAAGGATAAGCAAGATAATAATCTTTAAAGAAAAAATTAAATAACTCAATAAATGGATTAAAATATGAGAATGAGTACAACTGGGTAACAAATTCGTGAGTTTAAAAATTAAATTGAGGAATTCAGAAAAGTTATCAGGAAGAAGAAAAAGAAGAGTAAAAAATTAGTGAAAGTGAGTGGTGGGGAAAAGAGAGAATGGATATTTTTCCCAGAAAATATAAATGTATGACAACATGCGAGATTTACTATGAGCAAGTCTTTTATGGCTAAAACATCGGGGTGTGAATTTGGTGGTATATTTGGGAAGCAAGGCAACAGAGAAAGTTTAGGGATTATTGAAGGGGCAATTGTGTCATTGGACATAAAATTAAAACAATAATCTAAAATTGAGTTTTATAGCACCATTTATACCAAACTAAGTAGACTGAATTACTGTACTGATAATGAGAAGTCACTGAAGGATTTTTAAGGATAAGAGTGGTGTGACAAGTTCTGTATTTTACAGCAAAATATTTAGAGCTATAAAAAATGAAATGGAAGATATTACTAGAGTCCAAAGAAAAAAAATATGAGGATTTGAACTGAAGCAGAAAATGAAGAGCAGAGGATAAATGAGAGACTAATTTCAGAAATAAAATTGACAAGACAAGTTTGCCATTTACATTTGAGTAAAGGAGAGAGGAAGAGTTAAAAATGACTTCAAAACCCTTTGCTTTTTTAAATTAGGAAACTTATTTCTATACTAATAAAAGTTATTTATTAGTATAGAAAAGGGAGAATGAGGAAAAAAGATATTGTATCTTCAACTCTGTATATTTTTGAGATGCATGTTTAATATTCATGTGATGATAAATAAAACTTGTAAGAGGGAGGCTATGATTAAAGTTCAGATTGAGAGGTTGGTTAGAAATTGTCAAATGAGAAAAGGAGAAAGCTGCAGAAAGAATCCTGGGTAATACCAACATGTAAGAAGTAGAAGCAAGAGATGAGTGTAAAAGAAATAGACAAAAGAAGACTATGGTAGTATTGTTAAAAACAAATGAAGGTTGGAAATGTAAGGGTAATTATTGTTCTAAAATGTTAAAATAAGGATTAAAAATATGATGATCCATTTGGTAACTTTTTTCCATATAGCTTTGAGAAAGAGTTAAAAGTAAAAACAGACTACTCTTTCAAGAATTTGCATTGTGAAGAATGAGACAATATCAAGAAATAATGTTATTTTTTTTAAAAGAGTAGGGGTAACTAAGCATGACTAGATATGGAAGTTAAAAAAATAAAAAGAGTTCAATGGAAAGGTAGAGGATGAAATAAATGAAACATTTGATAAGAAAATATTTTGAAAAAGGCATAGCATTGAAATTAAATTTATCTGAGCTGACATATAAATGTTGCTCTGAAAGGAGATCACCAACTGATTCTGAAGGCCATGTGTAAACACAAGAGACCAAAAGTAGCCTAAACAATTTTGAAACAGAAGAAAAAAATATATAGGACTCATTTTTCTCAATTCCAAAACTTACTACAAAGCTAAAATAATCTAAAAGTTGTGATATAAAGATAGACACATAGACCAATAAAATAGAAATAAAGTCCATAAATTGAACCTTATATTTATGGTCAATTGATTCTGACAAAGATGCCAAGATAATTCAATGAAGGAGGAATAGTCTTTTCAAGAAATAGTGGTGGGACAACTGGATATCAACATGCAAAAGAATAAATGTGGAAACTTAATTCACATCATACACAAAGAT
The DNA here is from genome assembly GCF_000325575.1 of Pteropus alecto. Lineage (NCBI taxonomy): Eukaryota > Metazoa > Chordata > Mammalia > Chiroptera > Pteropodidae > Pteropus > Pteropus alecto. The sequence goes on along the minus strand of NW_006441953.1, from coordinate 3,614,508 downwards.
TAACTCGAAATGAGTTCCAAACCTAAATGTAAATGCTAAAACTATAAAATTCTTAGAAGAAAACATGAATAAGTAATTGTGACTTTGCATTATATAATAATTTCTTAGCTATGACACTGAAAATGCAAGCAAAAAAAGAAAATATGATAAATTGGTCTCCATCAAAATTAAAAATTTATGCTTCAAATAACATCATTAAAAAATTGAAAAGAAAAATATTTGCAAATTCTGTTTCTGATAGAACTGTATGTAGAACATATGAAGAACACTACAGTTCAATAATAAAAAGGCAAATAACCTAATAAAAAATGGGCAAAGGATTTGCATAAATGTTTCTTTAAGAAAGTACAGGAACATCCAATACACATATTAAAGATGCTCAACATTATTAGTCATCACAGAAATGAAAATCAAAACCACAATGACATATCCCTCACAATGCACTATAATAGCTATAATGGAAAAGGCTGACAATAAAAAGTTGGTGAGGATACGAGGAAATTGAAACCCTCATATTTTAGTGGTGGGAATGGTACTTGGTGCAGCTATATTGAAAAACATTTTGAGAGTTTCTCAAAATATTAAATATAGAGTTATCATATGACCTATGAACTTTTAAGTATACTCAAAAGAAATAAAAACATAGTCTACATCAAAACTTAAATGCAGATGTTCATAGCAGCATTACTCTTAAAAGCCCCAAAGTGGAAACAACCCAAATTTCTAACAACTGCTGAATGAATAAACAAAATGTGATGTTTCTATATAACTATATAATAGAATATTATGAGACAATGAAAAGGAATGAAGTACTGATGAATGAAATATGACATGAATGGACCTCAAAACAGTATGCTAAGTAAAGGAAGCCAGTTGCAAAAGATCACATAGTGAATGATCCCATTTATATGAAATGTCTAGACTAGGCAATTCTATAAAAACAGAAAGTAGGTTAGTGATTGTCTAGGGCTGGAGGTTGGGGATGGGGGTGGTTGGGTGAGGGCTGATTGGAAACGAATGCTAATGATTAGAGATTTTTTCCTGAGGTAACGAAAATGTCCTAAAATTAGATTGTAGCGACGGTTACACAAGTCAGTAAATATACTAAAAGCCATTGAATTTTAAATGAATGAATATTATGGAATGTAAATTATATGTCATTAAGCTATTTAAAAAGAGTTCACCCTATTAATGCTTTTCACAGAAAATATACTACTGGTTCAAGCAGAAAGGCTTTTATTATTCTGGAATTTTTCCAAAGGTTACTCTCTGTTTGGGCCATATAGTGAGGGATTTTAATACTATTGTTTAGGAAGAGCCACTAAACTGTGGTTTTAGATTGTTTCTAGACTGTTCTACAACTCTACCTCAACTGTTCTACAACTCTACCTCCATTCCCAGAGGAGTAAAACAAACAGATTTTAAGAACGGACGTTCTATATTGTCTATCGTTGTATATTTAGTCTGTTAATTTGATGGTTGTTATGGATTAAGTTTCTTTTGTACTTAAATTCTATTTCTGCTTTTACTCTGAGATTATGGATAAAAATTAATGCTATTTTCCAACTTGACTCTTAAGATAAATTGGCCTGCAAATATTTAAGTTTTGCATCCAAGGTCAGTGCACTGGTCAATCTGGTTTAGAGTGTTTATTGCTAAAGACTAAGAAAAAGATGATAAGGTGATGTCAATCTCATTTCATTCTACTGTGACTTACTTTAAGGGCTAAATTAATATTCTTTGACAAGATACTAAATTCCTGCTTTTAATTATAAACTAAGAAGACAGGATTATATTAGATAGTCTTTTTATTTATCCATTACAATGCATGCATTTCTAAACACAAAGAATTTTAAAAATTATTTTAAACAACTAAGATTTTGAATTTCTTGCAGCTTAAATACCATAACACTCAGATTTTTGAAACAGAACCACTGTCCTTTTTGTTATGGACTGAATGTTTGTGTTTCCCCAATATTCGTATGTTAAAATCCTAACCCCCAATATGATGATATTTGGAAATGTGGCTTTGGGAGGGGATTTGGTCATGAAGGTGGAACTCTCATGAATGAAATTAGTGCCCTTATAAAAAAGATCCCTGTGAGTCTTTTAGTCCTCAAGATGTCAGCAATCTGCAGCCTAGGAAAAGGATCTCATCAGAACCTGATCGTGCTGGCACCCTGAACTGAGAACTCCAGTTTTCAGAAATATGAGAAACGAATTTTGATTACTTATAAGCCACTAATCCTGTGTTACTTGGGCAGCCTGTTATAGCAGGCTGAACTGACTAGGACACCAGTCAACTCCCTTGTACAAAAAAATATATAGTTTGTAGTTTGTGCAAATACACACCAAAAAGGCATCAACTTAAGGTCAAATAGTGTACAAACCCCTTTGTTTTTGAATAGAAATTGTACTATTTGTTAATTTAGTGTAAAAGATTGTTAAAAGAAGCTTCTTTTGTCTTAACTGCATTTGATTATCCCAGAAAATAAAAACCTTTGTTATAAAATGTTTAGGAAATAAAGCACTCAAAAGCAAATCTTAGAGCTTTTACATGATTTAGAGTCAAGCAGGAGACTATCTCCACAGTGAACTGAAATTTTCAAGTGCCACACTCTCAGTGAAAGATTCATTAGAAAAATACAGCACATAGTAAGTCATAGACCAGATCACAAGTTGTTTATGTTTTCTTTGGTCTTGAACTGGCAGTACCCCAAACAAATACAGCCCTCCTTAGAGGAAAGGAGGACTACCATTATTGTAGTCCTCAAAATATTTCCCAAATAATTTTTCAAGTACAATGTCTAGCATGTTGTAAAAAATGTCCAAACACAAAGAAAAACGGATTCTATGAGTGTAAATCAGAAAAAAACCAAGAAACAAAAAAACAGATCAATAAAGACCTTATGGTAGAGAATGCCAGTGAATTACAACAACATTGAAGCCTATTACTCTCTTGGCTATAATGGAAATAAAGAACAAGTAGTGTTCAAGAACATATTCAGGGTCAGGTTAGACGAAATACCACTAATTTTTTCCATATAACTTCAAAAAACTAGAAAAATAAGTGTTTTATTTTTTTTCCTTTACATGAAGAAAAAGGCTAATAATTTGACCTAAGTAAAAGAGAGATAGAAAACGTCCTACCTTTTTTCTCATTTGATTAGATTGTCTTGGTCTAGAGGGAAAAGTTTCCCCCTTGGATTCTATCATTGTGAGTGAATGAATTGTTGAGGCAAATGTTCTTCTAAATAAAGTAAAATTGAGCTTATATAGAATTTTAGTTGTAACTACTATATACATAAGAAAGTTTTTATTGGTTTTCTTAAAGGGTTAATTGAGATTTTAGGCTAAGAGAGAGTCACAAATAGAATCAAAGCCCACAAAGTGGTAAAAGTAATCCCTGTCAAACAGTTCAAGAATTAGATGTAATAGAGACAACAAAAAGTATTAACAGTACTTGTATAGATAGAAATATTCTCTTTTTTTTCAGTGATTTCTATTATTATTGCTACCAAGGATCATTGCTACCAAGGGTCATTTTGTTATTATTAATATTTATGATTTGAGGAATTAAAAAATATTTTACATCTCAAATTGCATTTATGAACTAATCTAATTCACTTTTCCATAGCCAAAGGCATGTAAAATTGGACATCACATTAGCAAACAATAACTAGCAGACTACAAGGTTGAGGTAAGTGAAAACAAAAGCTAATATTCTGTTTTTTAATTAATTCTTTCATTCATTCATTCATTCACTCTTTTCCTTCATTCTTCTATTCATTCCCTAACTATTAATTATGAATCAGAAACTGGGCTTGTGAATCTTTATTGTGGTTAAAAACGAGGTTCCTAAAAGATTTTTGACATATTAAAAATAGCTCAAGGACTCCCAACTACAGACCCTTTAGATTGCAACTTTTAGAGGGCCTAATTCTTTATATGATAAAAATGAGACCTAGAGAGGTTAAGTGATTTGTTCTAGTTTGTACAGGTAATTCAAGGTACAAAATTAATTGCAAATATATTAACAATACTTAAAAATCGAAGATGGCTTATTTTTTAGTCTTCTCTCTTAGAATCTGTCATTATACTTGGGTAAATAATCACTGCAGAATAATTTCTAACATTACTTTCAATAGTACCTATCAGCAACATTTTTCTCTCTAAACTCTAGTCAGAGAAATGTACTTCTGGGTCTTAGTCAGTTGTAGTTGCTTGTAACTGGCCTTTAATTAGTACAATTGAAAAGTATGATTAGGTAAGTTTGTCATCAAGCATGTAAATGATAGTCCAAGATAGTTAGACAAAATGCTGGAGCAGCTGATCTTTGGCAATAGATCAAAATGATCGTTGCATAGCCAGTACTTAACAGACAAAAAGGAAGAAGAAAGGAGAAGGAGGAAGAGAAAAAGAAGAAGGAAAGAAAAGAAAAAGAAGGAAGAAAAATGGAGAAGCGACAAATCAGAGCATTTTTTTGTATCGTTTGTTCAACAACCAACCTGAATCAGATCTACTTAAAATTTAAAATCAGATTAAATCAGGACTATTCCACCTCCCTGGAGATAGATAACTTCTTAAACATTAAAACTCTACACTTATAATAGAAACTAACTGTGTCTTCATTATTTATTTATCCCAAGATGCATTTATAAATATAAAATATCATTATTTGGGTTTGTTCTACCATTAGCTTTAAAATTTTATAAACTACTGAACAGGTAACATGTGAGAAGTTAAGGTTTATTGTTATAAGATAAATATGTCAGTAGGAAATACTTTTGGTAAAACAGAAAAACCAAAGACTTTTGGTTTTTTGTTAAATACTTTTGATAAAAAATGTATTTCTCAAGCTTTCAAAATATTGAAGTTGTCTTAATGACTGAAATACATTTAAAAAGTCCTAAATCAGGACATTTGTTTCATTTATGCCTTTGCAAAAATGGTTAATTGATTTTTATTTTGATATGTTCCCATTTGTAGAAATACACACCACATACCTCGAAACGGAATTTATAATCATCCATGGTTTTCTAATTGAGCATATAGGATATTAGAAGATTTTTTCCTTTATTTTCATAAGAAAGATTACTTTAATGAATACGTTAGAGGTCCAACAAGTAACCTTTTGATTGGGAAAAGTTTTGAAGAAATTGTTACTCCAGAGTTAGTTTTGATCACCAAGAAAACTTGCTCAGTGATGATGTGGCAGTAAAAGAAATTGAGGAAAATATAAGAAATGGAGAAATGCTAAAATTAACAAAAAAGATATTTACAGTTTTAATTTATTTAATAATTATTATGATTGATTAAGCATCCCTTTGGTGACAAGCACTATGACAATTTCTGCAGAAAAAAATAAGGTCCTTGCCCTCTAACTTTATTTAATTAAATGGAGAATACAGACATGAGAACAGGCAATTACAACATAGTGTGCTAAATTTCACAGAAGGCTGTCATGAGATATCATAAGACATAGGAGAGGTGCCTAATTTAGGTTTGGAGATCAATGAAGGCTTCTCAAGGAGATTATCTCTAAGAACTGATGGATGAATGAAAGTTAGATAACAAAAATGCTGAGAACAAGAGTGTTCCCAATGGAGAGGACTTGTGTAAAGGCTACGAGTCATAATTATGAATATATAATAGATCTTCTCACCGCCTAGAAAAGATGGTAGCAAATACAGAGAGGAAGCAAAATCATTCCACTACTATTTTGCATCTGTCCTCGCCATTATGGTAAAGTTATTATCAAAATAGAATGGATTAAAAAAAAAAATCATTAAGGGTGAATTGAAGTCCCAGAAAAAAATAAAAGGAAGAGATTATAAAAAGCCACTCAGACATTTTAAATGAATTCTAGTTTGTAGCCATAGACAAATTACATTTCAAGGTATTGAAAGGACTCATAGATGTACTCATAGAATGATTGGCAGTAATCTACAGAAATCATAGAGAAAGGGAATGGTGCCAAGAGATGTGATCTGAGCAAATATCATCCCAATTCTCTCACAAGGTAAAAAGGTAGATACTAGAAACTATTAAATCAACAACATTGATCTTCAATAGCATTCTAAAATAGATTACTCTAACAAGGGTTTGAGAGTACTTAGAAAATAATGGAACCAGTCTGAGAGCAATAAAAACATTCTTGCCGAATTAGCCTGATTCCATTTCCTATAGGGCAAGTAGCCTGGGAGATTTCAGGAAGTTGGTATTTAGGTAAAGATTTGGATTAAAACACTCAGAATGTCTTTGTGGATTAATGTAGAAATATGCCTGGATGATAGTAGGGGTAGGCAGATGTGTTGTTGAATAACTGTATGTGATTAGTAATTTGGTATTAGCTCATTAGGGAGGCTTCTCATGGTTTGTCTTATGGCTTTGTCCTTGGTCTTGCCTTGGTCACATTTTAAAATCTAATCTGGGTGAATAGACATAAGTCTGGAAGCAGTAAGCGTTAACATATTGACTGATAGAATTAAAAAATGTCTTAGAAGATAGAACAATGCATAAGATTTAGCAATGCATGGAAAGTTTTGGCTTTTGAAATCAATTACGTAAGAGTTTTTAAAAGTTCATCTTAAAGCAATACAAAGCAAAATTAAAACATATGGTTTGTGTCTTTTTGTTTACTACAAATTCCCAAAGTTGTATCTGCTTAAAACAAAAAAATTGAATACAGACTAAAATTGCATTAATAGAGGAAGAGTTTCTAAAATGAATGAAATGACAATAAGACTGGTTCTCACTATTTCACCAAACTTGGACTCCAGTTAGACATATCACATATAACATATCACATATAGTTATAGATACATACTCGGTTGACAGAAGTCATGGTTATTTCCTTAATGTCCATTCCACCTGCCCTGTGGATACCAGCAATAAAGGTTTGAGTGGATTTGACCTCATCACAGTTTCAAGGGTAGGCGATGTCCAGCCAAGGCCAATCAGGAAAATTCCACCTTCCTTTGCATTGTAATTGGTTTAATTAATCCAAGCCTAAGCTTATCAGTGTGTGGCATTCCCCAGGTTTTAGGTATTGGTTCAGAGGTGGCCAATTGATGTAAATCTCAGTGTTTTCTTTTTCCCAGCAGTTAATGGGAAGCAACCTGCCTCTCCCGCTGAATGAGGCATCATGCAGCACTAATTGCTGCTGGCAAGCATCCAACAACTATGAGGGAAGTCAGTCTGAAGAGAAAGTAAACAGAGATAAAAGCAGAGAACAACAGACCAAAGGATAAAGGACTGGAGCTCCGACCAACCTCTGCCTAAATTGCCCTGGGGCTGGAGTTTTTAGTTATTCTCTAAGCCAAATTGAGTTTCATTTTTTATCACCTTTAACTGAAAGCATTCTAACAAATCCAAGGGCAAAATTCGAAGGAAATTATTTTCAAAACAGAGGGAGGCCACACCATAAGGAAGAAGTTTGGAAGAACTCAGGAAGAGGGAAATTTAAGGGTCATATATGTTGTTTAGAAACATCAGCCCCATGAAAGAGAGTGGATTGTTGTTACTGGCTGAGAATTTAGGGCTAGGACTATAGCTACAGAGTTGTGGGAAGGAAAATTCTGACTCAATATAAGGCACTGAGAAATACTCTTTCAAAGAACATTTCTAATTTTTAGAGGCATTCCATTGTAGAAAGAGTTGCTTGCCAATTACTGGAAGTGTTAAAGCAAAGAATAATGAACCATCTGTGAGTTCTATTTAGCCCCAGGATTTGACATTTTTTTTTTTTGCCATCCTTCACTATTTAAATGGAGAAAAGGTAGTTATTGGATTAAGAGAGCTTGATTCCTGCTCTGACTTTCCTATATGACCTGATCCATGTTTTCTCTGGGTCTGTATCCTCATCTGAAGTGTGGATACATTAGATGATTGGTTTCTATAACTGTTTCTAGTTCCAAAAATGTTTGTCACTCCCTCCCCTGCCCACCCCCCAAATTATTGGAAATGTGGCAGCAAGGGTTTTGGTCTGGTACCTCTCAGGATAATAGTAAAATCTAAAAATGGGAAATTAGAATATCAGCTTCCCATTAATCATATCTCTTTTCAAAGTTAAAATGGGGGACAGCCTTGAGAAATACCCTCTGGATCTAACTCCTGACGATATTATGAGCCTATTTCAGAAATGGAATCTTCTATTGAATGAATTATCAAAAATTCAATCAATTAACAAGAAGTTATTGAACACTTATATCCCCAGGCCTGTGCTAGGCACTATAATAGAGAAAACCTTACCTGTCTGGCTTTGTCTAAGATACAAAATAAGTCATAACCTTTCAGCACAGTACATCTTCTGTTATTCAAAGGCCACATAATACGTTCCTTAGCTTTTGCTCTTAGTACTGAATCCAGAGTATTGCTAAGATTCTCAATATGGAAAGAAAAAGAGAAGATAAAAATGTATCATTTTAAGTACTTATGACATTATTTTGAGAGTTCAAGAAAGATTCTTTAAATAATGGCTATAAGTCTATTTTATACCATATATACACGCATATGTAATATTATACTGAAATCATATTAAACAATAGACAAATATTTTTATAATAACTTATTTAAATGTATACTTTTTAGAAAGAATAAATCAGCAAATAGAGGGTTCATAAACATAGTATTTCTACTATGTACTCATTACGGTGCAGGTACTGTGGAATCTGTATATAAAATGCAGTTCCTGACTCCAAGGAGGTAACCGCTGGAAATTATATAAATGTCTAACCACAATACTGTACACCTGAAACTAATATAAAATAATATTGTATGTCGAAATTAAATAAATAAATAAAATGAGATAAAATACAAACTCCTAAAAAATAGATGAATGAGATTTTCAATAAATTTGGTAGACACGTACTAATCTATGCAGTGCATGGCATGGGTGTCAAAGGAGCACAGAGGAGAAGGAGCTTTTATGTGCATGTCCAGTCTCTTCAAGTAAACTATAATCTTCTTGTAAGCTTACAGGGACCACATGTCCTATATCACTAGAGCTCTAGTTTGTTGAGGAGATGAGAGGTGGAAAGGGAAAAGAATAAACATTGATGACAAATTTTCCAACCTAAGTAATCAAGGTGTCTCATCTGTCTCTTAGATACATTCACAAGGAGAGGATGATTGACTCTTTTAAGCAAGTGTTATATTTGAATACTAAACTATGAAGCTGATGTTAATATTAACTTAAACATCTATAAACCCTCATTCTAGTACTTGACTAATGCTTCCTTTTATAAGAAAGGAATGGGGAATCGAAAGGAATTATTTGTTATTGGTCATACCAAACTATGCTTAAGGTGAGTGCATAAACATTTGCTTAGAGTCCTTTTACTTTTTTAAATGTTTTTATCTTTTTATCTTGGATGACATGTACAAATAGTTCAAGCTTTCCTCTTTTGGTTTGTGTTGTCACCAGTCACATTGGCCACCAGGGTGTAGTTTGCTTTATATTTTACGTTGTATGTTATAGATGTGGTTTTGGATTATGTACACAATTAATAATTAAAAAGCTCGATGTGCTGAGAAATGCAGAATTCATTATGGGAATCCAATAAGAAATTGAAGATGCTACATCTATTACTTATTTCTGCAATCAATTGTGTTGATAGGTGCACAATTACTTTGGGGAGAATAAAACTACTGAGATAGATCCCAAGAGGAAGACAGTAGCTAAACTGAAAAAAAAAATTAAACCAAAACATTAGATAAAGGTTTACTTGTTTTTATTTTGTTTAAATTTTCAGAATGTATAGTTGGATTTTTCTATGGTATTGAGAGTTAATTACATTGTGAATTAGAAAAAAAGGCAGTTGAAAGTGAGCTTAGATTGCCATCCATTTTGGAAGGTGGAAGGCAGAGTATGAGTGTAAGGATGCAGATAGGCTGGAGGTTTGTGGGTAGGAGGATAAGTATAGTCTCTTTTTATGGATTCTTATTGCTCAGGGACAAAGAGGCAAAACTGTCACCTGTGCGGGATTAACTAGGTTTCTAAGGGGTGAAGAGTAATTGAAATATTTATTTTGAACTAGAAGAGAGAACTGATTAGTAAAAGATAGAATTACTAGGCAGCACAGAGGTTTGCCTTTATAAATTTGAAGTAAGCCTGACTGCATTTTTTCCTCAGGTTCAGCTACACAGCCTTGTGAGAGTAGGTGAAGAACTAGATTTAGCTAGGATTAGAATTGTGTCAGGAAGAAAGATTGAGGAAGAAAGGGGCAAGGAAACAGATGATGTATGCAAGAGAGAGATTGTGATAATAAGAAAGGAGAAAGTAAGGGCATGGTGTGGTAGAAAAATTGTAGGAGTGGCAGCAGTAGAGGTTTTAAGTAAAAGATGATCACACTGTGGGATGTTTGAAACTAAAATTTGGAAGATGGAGCAATTATCGATAATGACAGATCTAGTGGGCAAAGAGGTGGATGGTGGAGAGGTCGGCATCAAGGAACTGTGTTGCCTTGGTTTTGAAGGGATCTTACTCATATCTATTGGAGTCATCAAGACTGATGGCACGACTAATAATAGAAAGAAGAACCAATGAATGAAGAGCTAAAAGCTTCACTAAATGAGAGGCAGTATCTGGAAAGACTAAAGATAATGGCACCAAATGGCAATATGACATAGACAATAAGAGAATGGACTCTGGAGCCCCACTGTCAGGTTTCAAATCCTGGCTCTAATAATATTTTCTAGCTGTTTGACTGTAGACAGCTAACTTAACATCCCAGTATCACAAACGTATCTGCAAAATAAGATGTGAATATACATAACTCATAGTGTTATTGTGAAGATTAAATCAGATCGGTGCCTGGCACAGAATAATTATTATATACATGCTATTAGCCTGTGGTATAAACTGATAGAATTTTCACTGTGTGTATTTGTGTGTATGTGTGTGCATATGTATAAGTAAACACGCATTTATCAGGGAACATACAGGAATCAGCAATAAAGAATAAGACTCAGCAAGACATGAGGTATTGGGGAGAAAAGAGCTGCCACTTGAGAAGACTTCAGGGGAAGCTCTGACCTTGGGGAGGTTCAAGTTTCAGTGAGAACACAAAGGTAATGAGGATGCTGAGCAGAGGCCGAAGATACAGGGATTAATTGATAACAGACTGTGAGTTCCAGAAGGCACAATGCAAGGATTTAGGGCAGTGTAGAAGAGAGGAAGATTGGGTCAGATTTTAGAGGATGCACAGAACTGTGTAAAGACAAATGTTCTCATCATAATGGATGGTTTAGGAGGTCTAGGCCAGTCTTACTGAGTCAGATAAACTAATAACATGAGGTATATTCCTTCTGGTGCACAGTTTCCCAGAAGATGGAGAGTGAAAGTCTTACCAAAGACTGGCAGAGCTCCTTGTGGCCAGTGTGTAAGCTGGAGGAGCCATTGCCTACGAGGGGAGCCAGGACACTTACAAGTAAGTGATGAGAAGTTAACTGGTTAGTGCTGAAATTAAATCCTGACAGCTAATCCGGATTCCCAAGACTAAATCAAAATATCATTATACATTTTCGAACCACCTTTATTTTTTCTTCAAGGCATATATCATAATAGCGATTATATAATTAATCATATGTTTATGTAATGACTGTTTCCCCTCACAGAATAGGCAGGATGTATGCCTCATCTATTCACTGGAGCTTCAGAGCTTTGCACGTAGTAGGCACTATATCCGTATCTAATCCATTTCTATATCTATATCTATACCTCTATTTTCACCTATATCTATAGTGTCTGTCTTTGTGAGGGGGTTATATTAGGAGTTAATTTGCCATAATAGATTTATTGGCAATGACCATATCTAATTTCAAAGATTCGACCTCCAAACTGACTGTTCCCATATCCACTTATCTATGGTGAATCAAAGTTGTTTGTGGAAGAGCAGCACAGTGAGAAATGGGGTTTCTGTCTGTCTACAGATGTCCTGCGGGCTTTATTAGCAACGTCTATCTAGATTTTTCTCAAGGAAAAACAATGGGGACTTGACCTAAGAATGAAACAGACTTTGAAATGTTTAAACTTGATTAGCAGTATGTGATGGAGCAGTAAAAATAAGAGTTCACTTGTGGCGTCCTCATAGCCTAAATCAACGGACAAAGAGATTTTATGTTTTCTTTTATGTCTGGAATTGTTCAGTGATTATTTCATGTAAGTACATTTCTTGTTCCTCAACTAGATCATAACTCCCTAGTGACAAGAAGGAGTGTCACTTAGGCTGTAGGCAGCAAGCTTCATTTGGCCAAAGCCAGTGGTTTCTTATTATACTACGTGAGCTATGTTTGGAAAAGTCACAGTGGTGTCATGTAATCCTACATGAAAAAGGCCATCTTGTGGTCAGGGCACTGTGGTTAATGGGTGAGAAAACAAGGTTGCAGAGCACTGCCACCCTTTTAATGGGGCCTTCTGGAATTAATGAGGCCATGTTCTCAGGGCATACGAGACGAGAGCAGACACCAGATCATTTACAGCTGCTTTCTGATAGTACAAAATGCTGTCTGTGGTGGCTATAGTGTACCCTTTAATAATTATTTTTCTCGGTGATTGGAAATAGTATATTTTTTTCACTGTCACACTCTCAGATGGCTGCTGTAGCGTTACACTTTTGTACATATAGTAGCACACTCGGTTGAAGCTGACAACATTCTAGAGTTGAGAAAACTATCAGGAGGCTTTACTGAAATGAGACAGCTTGTAGTCTGTTCTCCATGCTTTGTTCACTACCTCTAATTGAATTAACACCCAATTTAACAGAAGCGTCTGTATTCAAATTGAAGAAAAAGTAAAAGAGAAGTCCCAGGTGGGGATTTCATGGACAGGCAATAGTGCTTTGCAAATAGCTGGAGTCCAGTGAAGCAGCGGGCCAGGCTGGATCAAGCTAGGATAGGCAACAGCACAGAGAAAATGGCAGGAAGGTGGGTAAAAAGAGATTGTGATTAGAAGGTAAAAGAGTAAGGGACATCAGGATCAGCTAGAGGTGTACAGAGCCTTGTAGAAACAAGTGTTCTCATCCTTATAGATAACTTGAGAGGTCTGAAACAACTTGCATATTTGAGTTAGTGTCCTGTTTTTCTTTTCATCCTAGCTTTGTCTGTTTATTTGGCTAAAATCTGTGCCCAAAGCAGCCATTTTTAAGTGGGCTTGAAAGTGGAATCCTAAGAACTCTTTATATAGAGGCTTGCTTTACATACACTTATTTATCCCAATCCATCTAATACTGTCACTTCTACAGGTGGCAAGCCATATTGGCAGAGGGTGAAAGGATGGCTGACATGTTCTTGGCCTTTCCTCTCACATGCACCTTTTACCCGTACAAACAGCACATGAACATAATTCCAAAACTCTCACAGGGATTTTTAAAACCTGGAATTCAAATGGTAACATTCCAAAACATGCCATGTTGTCTAAGTCAGTCAGACTCCTGAATAAACTGTGCTCTAGCTTCTACGATGACATCTTTGACTCTCTATCCTCATGGATAGTATTGTAACGTTTGGTCTCCCTGCCGCCACCCTTGTCTCGCTTCACGTAGCAGCCAAAGTAATCTTTCAAAAAATATAAATCACATCTTGAAGATTTTCTACCTAACGTGCTTTAACAACTTCTTATTTCTCCTGGAATAAAATCCAAATCTTCACCATGGTCTACAAAGTATTGAATACTCTTGTCTCCCAACTCACTCCTTACTGTTACATAAAAGGCCTTTATTCACTGTAGAAGCTTTGCACCTGTTTGTTCCTGCCTGAAATGCAAATCTTTCACTGATCATTTTATCAAACTTACCAAAATTTCTAATTACTTCAATTATGTACCTGATTACTTTTTACATACTTTCAAAATGTTTGTTTCTGCCATGAGAACATAAACTGCATAAGGACGGGAACTTGGGGCTTTCTGTTCATTGCTGTATCCCTAGTACAGCATTCGAGACATAATAGGAACCTGTAAAATATTCATAGAACGAGTGAATTCTAATTTAGAATTCTCAAAGCATTTTCATTGACACAAAAGAACCACTTCCTTCTTTGATTCCCTTATTAAAACTTTTTTCTTTAGCTCATGATTTCTTAGGAAACACATATGTGCCTTCCCAACTCCATATTTATAATCGAATATGGGCTGCCTCGTGTTGTCCTCTTCACAGATGGGAATAATCCTATTTATAATATCCACTATAAATATCAAATGTGTCCAGTCGTCTTCTTCACAGTTTCACCTTGACCTGGAACACTGGGGACCAGCTCTGAGCCCTAAACTCACAGGGCTTCACCCTGGCTCCCTGCTTATCTCATGTCTTCCGTGGGGTCAGAAGTTCATGAAGCCAAGGGGCTGTGCTCACCCAGAGCTGAAACACTGCTGTCTTGATCATATTTAGCCAAATAGGACCCTGGAATTCCATGCTCAAATCTCCCAACCTAATTTCTAGTTCCCATAGACCACTTCTTCAATACCTTGTCTGATTTGCACCATACCCTTTGGACTGAGGAACGGTTGTTACCATAGATGTGGACAGAGCTAGAACAAGTATCCCTGTGCACACAGGTAGAAAGACCAAGTACTGGGGTTGGGAAGAGAAGCCAATCTGGCAATCAGTAATTCCAGAACTGGTCAGACAGACTTGGCCCCTGGAGTAAAGAGGCCTTTACTTCAAGCATTTATTCCAAGACTTTTGCTGGTTTGTTCTGCAAACTTGTAGTTGGAATAAGAAAAAAACACTAGTCATAGAAAATTAAGAGAACAGAAAAATAAATAAAATGTACTCTTCATAAGATGCTCTTAAGAGTTTCAAAAAAAAAAAAGTCTTAAAGTGAGACTTATATTACCAGAAAAGTGATTTATTTATTGTTTCTTTGGTCAAAGTTTGAGGATTTTTAGAATATTCCAAGTCTTATATTTTACCTTTGCTCATGAGCCAGTTCTTGAAAAAAGAAGGAGAGTTGTAAGTCACTTCCTGTTTCTTCACAAGTATTCTCTTAGGATTTAGTATAGACTAGAAAATCATTTTTTGAATTCTTTATGCCAACCTTCCTAAAGTTCTACTCAGTTGTGCTGATTGCCTCTGTAGTTATAAAATGTCAAACTTCGCAACTTGAAAGCAAAATATAGACACGTTCTGATCATTCTCTGTGCCCACCTTAGTATTTCACATTCAAGGAGGAGGATGGCTGTGGATTGGTCCTCGTGACGAGCTCTTGCTCCTTCCTAAAGAGACATGGAAGTAGCCTCTTACTCTGGACTAAAAGAGCAGCCATCAAGAGTTATATCCACTCCCTCATTTTATTCTAGTTTATATCCATGTAGATAGAATTGAGAAGTATGAAATATATATCCCCCCTGCCAAAACAAAATCATAGAACAAGAGAAAACATGTAAGTAAATTATTAATACATGTGCATTTTTCATAGGGCCTTAAAATGATGAATCTTAGGATCTGGTTATATAGAGAATGGCTATCATTGTACATAACTTTGAATTGTCTCAAGATACAAATATTAATTGTATTACCTTTTAACAATTGGTTTTGACACTATAGAAGTGTCAATTAGAAGTCCTTAGAAGTCTTATAAGCATAGAGAGGTAAGATAATTTTAAAAACCTGAATGAAATAAGTAAGGACAGGATCAGGAAGGTGGAAGTGAATATAAAAATATAAAGGGGCTAAAAAATTATACAATTGGATTTACTAATGAGAGTAATAAAAGTAAATAATGCAATTATTTATAATTCATTAGTAATAAAAAGTAATAATTTTCATTAGTATATCGAAAGAATTTGAAATGTTAAAAGGCTTTCTTTCTATATTAAAACAAAATAAAGCAAACACCTCTCTTTGTGCACAAACTCATAAGAATACCATTGTCTCTATGTGACCTGAGTAGTTGTGTAATCAGGCAGGAAAGATATATTGACAGTGCAAAGGTAGATTGAGACAAGGACAACATGGGTGACAGATTTTGGTGATGCAATAAAAAATACCAACATTCTTAAAACACATTTTATACACATTTATCTTTCTCAAAGTTGCTGAAGTAAACTATACAAAATGGCATCTTCGATTTATAACTTACCTATTATATTTCTTCTAATTGAGCAATTTCGTTAATTGCAAATTATTATTGGTTTATATAACTTTCTTGTGAGATATGGCATTTAACTGCTTTATCTTCAGTTAGTAAATACAGAGCTGATACAGGTGTAGTGAATCTTGTTTATAGCAGGCACGAAAGTTTAAACATTAAAACCTTGAACTATTACATGGTAGGGTTTGGAGTGAGAAGAGATGGTAGTGAAAAAGTATCTTTGATAGGGTTTCATAAGGAGTGTCATAGAGTCCAACATTTTTCAATGAGGAACTATTTTCAGGTGCTATATTGCCTATTTGGTACCATCTCTCTGCCAAAATTCAGGTGCTTATGTGAACACATACACAACATCATGGCACAGAGTAGAAAAATGCACAAGAAATGTCATCTCCAGGAAATAAGCAGCTATGGTTGGCATTTTGCAGAGCATATTGAAATAAAGTACACCTTACATTTCAACATTATATGGATCAGGCATAGAACTACAGAAATACTGTTGGTAAAATCTGAAGTTTGAGTACATTCTGCCAGAGAGACTGAAATTCGGCACCATTCAGTAAAGACTAGCATGGCGCACACATATGGACTCAGAATGTGAACATTCAGACAAAACTAGTTTTGAAATACCAGAGTCACTCTGCATATTATTTGTAGTTTTTGGAAATCTAGCCATATAGTTTTTGAAAATTTATCACTCTGAATAATTTATATGTAGTTTTATAGTTTTATTTCATGTTGTGAAGTTATTCATTCTCATGTAATTTTGGAGATTATTTTTTATGATTCCTGGGAAAAGTTCTCTAAGTAAATATTTATAAAGAGAGTTATTGAAATTGGGTCAACTCACACTAAAAATTGTAGTTGAGATTCAGATGCTCAGATTTGAACACAGGTAAGAATCACTCCAGCAGAATGGTGTTTAAATAGAATAAGATTTATTATTTTCTGGGTGGATTTCACATAATCCTTGAATGCATATTATAAAATAGGCTTTACTCTATGGTTTTGGTACCTAAAATCATTCAAACTTTCCCAGGATGAAATTGCCTTTTTATTCTTAATGAAAATGAATCAAATACAGTGTCACAGAACAAGATAATGACAGAAATAACTTGTCCCTAGATCTGCTCCTTGACCCTCTCAACCATATCATTTTTTCTAGAGGACAGAATTAAAAGTTTTATATGACACCACTTTGGCAGACTGAAACAAAGAGCTAATTGCTACATTTCCTAAAGGGCAATATAAATATTTTTTTACCTAGCCTCCAGGATATCTCAGCTGATTAGGACCGTGGTTACCAGGCAGAATGCAAAAGTCAAGCTTAAAAATATTCTACTTCCTGTTCACAGTGGAATTTAGTTGGTCTGGTAAATCACATATATGCTATCAATTCTCTTTTTTATTGATAATGGGTCAATAAGAGCAAATGCAGTTTTAACTCTACAAATGAATACATAATACTGTGGATGTAAAATATTAAATTTGAAACAATCTAAGCATCAGTCATTCAAAATGCAAGTAGGTGGCCTTCAGGAAACACTTTCATTTCCCTAAATGCAACATGTTCTCTCAAACCACTTTGCCTGTACACAAACTCCCTAGAATACCGCCTCTTCTTTATTCTAATTTGGCGAATTCTCATCTGTTAAAACTCGGCTTGGTCATCACATCCTCCAGGCATCCTTCCTTATCGTCCTTCTGCCCAAGTCAGCTAATCTGGTTTGGATATTCTTGATCCTTCCATAAATACATAGGCTTTTCTCTGTTATATGACATTATCATCTAATATTGCATTCACCTCTTAGTTTATCTGCCTTACCAGAGAACACCAAATTTATCTTTTAACTATGAATTTTTAGTGCTTAATTTTCAGTGCTACAGTGCCTGGTAGGTTAGGTGTAGAAGAAATACTACAGCATACTCAATGATGTAAAACTGCAAGGGACTGGGCTTTTGATAAAGTCTTCGATACGTTTAAAGATGAAATGTTAGTTACCATCAGTGAACATGTCTTATTATTGGTTTTCTGGAACAGGTCATATTTTCTAAAACCTAATGAATGTACAGGACTATGGAAGAGACCTCTATTAGATGAGATTGCAAATTCTATTTAATCAATAAGATATTTTTGGTCATAGGGCTAAGTTAACTTAAAAGAGTCTTAAAATGGAAAACTATCAGTACAGATTTCTGTAACACTCTAAGACCACCATCATCATCCCAGTTAACTTGTACTGAGTGCCTATTCTGCAGATGACTCCATTAAATATTTTATGTGAATAATTTTTATTTAATCATCACAATAATCTTATGAGATAGTCATTAGCATTTTATACATGAGAAAACTGAGACTTTGGGAGAATAAATAACTTGCCCAAAGTCACAGTTAGTAAATGAGTGAGACAGAATTCAAAGATTAATCTGTCTCCAACCCCCATGATCTTTACTGTTGGTCAATCCAGCTCCCATTATGTACAGCCCAGATGTGTTCACAGATGTTTCATTTCCTTACCCATTGTGACTACCAGGTATTTTCTAACTGATTGTGACTCCTCACACCAAAATTCTCCTCTTACTCTTCCCAATGTTCATCTAGCAGCAAGAATAATTGAACAAGGTTGGTTAGAATAAAAGGAAAATTTAGTCTTCCCACCCACCTTAAACCCCTACTCACAATCCTTCAGCTCTGTCTGCACTAGTATTGATTATGCAGAGGAAATGCAGAATTGAAATGAGAGGTGATGGGTGCAGAGGACAACTCCATTCTGCTTTTTCTGTCGCCAGTCCTAATGTTATCTATGATACTTCCACTGATTGAAACATTCCACTATGAATTGTATGTTAAAGAGAAAAGAGAAGAGAAAGATATGAATAGTGTGGAAAATATGAGGTTAAGTAGCAATCATATTATTTTTTCACCTCTACCAACCAAATTTCCCACATTCACTGTCCATTGTATAAATTAATATTTCTCTTGAAATATGGTTTACATACATAGTGTACAAGTCATAAATGTACAATTTGATAAATTTTCACAAAATGAACACACGTTTGTAATCACCACCCACATCAACATATCTAAAATAAATCCCATTTGGTCATGGTATATCATTCTTTTGATATATTGTTGGACTCAATTTTCTAAGATTTTGTTGAGGATCTTTGCACCTATTTTCATGAGAGATATGTAGTTTTCTTTCTTAAAATGTCTTTATCTGGTTTTAGCATTAAGGTAATGTTGACCTCATAGAATGATTTTAGGAAATGTTTTGCTCTCTTATTTTCTTTAAAAGATTGTGGAGAATTGGTATCATTTCTTTCTTAAATGTTTATTAAAATCCATCAGTGAAATAATCTAGAACTAGTGTTATCTTTTTTGAAAGGTTATTAATTATTTATTTAATTTATTTAATAGACATAGAAATATTCATATTAGTTGTCTCTCCCTGTGTGGGTAGTTTGTATCTTTCAAGGAATTAGTTCATTTCACTGTTATTAAATTTGTGGGTGCAGAATTGTCAGCATTCCTTTGCTCTTCTTTTACTGCCTCTGAGATTAACAGTGATGACTGCTCTTTCATTTATAATATAGATAATTTATATCTTCTCTCTTTTTCTCTAGGTTAGCCTGGCTACAGTTTTATTGATTTTATTAATCTTTTCAAAGAATCAGATTTTGTGTTCATTGGTTTTATCTGATGTTTCTTTTTATATTTCAATAGTTTCTGTTTTATTTTTACTATTTCTTTTCTTCTACTTGCCTTAGACTAATCTTTTCTTCTTTCTCTACTTTCCTAAACTGGGAGTTTATGTTATTGATTTTAGGTCATTCTTTTCAGATATATGCATTTAATGCTATAAATTTCTCTTGAAACATTGCTTTTACTCATCCCACAAATTTTGATAAATTATATTCTCATTTAATATGTTTATTTAATCTCCAAGTATTTTGAAGATTTTCTTGTTATTGATTTATAATTTAATTATATTATCATTTGAGAACATATTTTGTATGATTAGTTTAAATTTATGAAGGTATATTTCATGGCCTAGAATATGGTCAATCTTAATGATGTCTATGTAGGCTTGACAAAAATGTGTATTTTGCTCTTTTCAGATAGAGTACTCTATAAATGTGAATTAGATCAAGTTGACCAATTGTGGTGCTCAGATTAACAGTGTCCTTATTGATTTTCTGCCTGTGAGATCTATAAATTACTGAAAGAGGGGTATCCGTGTCTCCAACTATAATAGTGAATTTGTCTATTTTTAATTTTAGTTCTATTTGTTTTCTCTCATGTTTTTTGATGCTCTGCTGTTAGGTGCGTACACATTAAGGGTTGTTATTTCGTCTTGGAGGTTGATTCTTTTATATACTGCTACTCCATCTGTGATAATTTTTCTTATACTGAGATCTGCTTTATCTGAAATTAATACAGATACTCCAGCTTTCTTTTGATTAGTGTTACCATGTTATATTATTCTTCATCCCTTTACTTTTAACTTACATGAGTGATGATATTTAAAGTGTGTTTCTTGTAACATGTAGATGGGTCTTTTCTTTAAATATATTCTGACAATTTCTGTCTTTTAATTGGTGTTCGTAGATCATTTACATTTAAAGTAATACTGATATAGTTAGATACATATTTGCCATGATTGTAACTATTTTCTATTTGTTGTATTCATTCTTTTTTCTTCTTTTCCTCTCTTTTTCTGCCTTTTTAAAATCTGAGTATTTTATATGATTCCATTTTCTCTCCTCTATTAGCATACCTACTTTACTTCTTTTATAATTTTTTAGTTGTTGCTATAGAGTTTACAATCAATTGCAATTGGTTTTTAATCAATCTAATTCTACTTTTAAATAACACTGTACTGCTTCAAGTGTAGTGTAAGTAACTTATAAAATAATATTTCCCATCACTCCTTTCCACTCCTTGTGACAGTACTGTCATTCATTTCTTTATTCACAGGCTATATTCCCCTAATACATTATTACTATTATAATTTTCATAAAGTTTTTTGAAGATCAATTAAGAGTAAGAAAAAATTTTTTAATTAGTTTACCTCTATTCTTTCTCTGACATTTGTTTTCTGTTTATGTAGAGTTGAGATTCTTGCCTATATCATTTTTCTTCTCCTGAAGAACATCTTTTAATATATTTTTCAGTCTATGTCAATTCTCTCAGTTTTCCATACAATAGAAGCACTTTCCTCTTGGAGATGAATTCCCTCAGGTTTTGTTTCTCTGAGAAAGATATTGCTCCTTCACTTCTGGAGAATAATTTTACTGGGTATAGAATTTTAGGTTGGTTATCGTTGTCTTTCAACACTTAAAATTTTCACACCACTCTCTTTTTGCTTTCATGGTTTCTAAAGAGACTTATCATAATTCTTATTTTTTCTTATTCCTTTGTAGAAAATATTTTCCTCCTCTGGCTTCTTTCAAGATTTTCTCTTTTTAAAATTGATATGTTATCCAGAAACATTTATGTTTCTACATTTCGTATTTACAAATCCCAAATATCCTGGAAAATTTTACTCATATACCTTACATCATATATACTATGAAGTGAGCACATGTTTATCCCCATTTTATAGACATTGAAAGAGTCATTGAGAGTTACTAAGTGACTTGGTAATCTTTCTTCAGATCCAGTGCTCTTAGTTATTCCCAGTAATAGCTACTGCAATGGTCTAGAAATAGCAAATGCTAAATAACCAGTCTCATCAAATCAATCTGTCTCCTTTTATTGTACTGACTACTTATCTTCTGGGTTCCACTTTTGAGGAGGATCTCTGAATCTTTCTCCTTGAAGCAAATAAATCAGTGCTGGGTAATGTGTAGTTACCATCAACACTGTCTTACTTATTGTATAGGTTACATATCTAAAAGCAAAAATAATATACATTTTCTTCTTATCCATTTGTAACAAAATACTAATTATAACTACTACACTGGTAATGGACATAATGTTCCTTCAATACGCTAACACAGAGAATTTCCCATTTAAAGAATATCCAGGTATAATTTACCCAATGAAAAAAAATAGCATGAAAGAGCTTACAATAAAAATACTACGTATTATGAATGCTTACAATTAATTACTCAATATTCTTACTGTCTGATTAGAAAATGAAAAAAAAAAAGCATGAAAACTTTTCCAGTGTGATTCATTTTTAATGTACAATTTTCATTTGTTAAAATTCCCCATGATTAATGTAAAATTCATAGTTATAACATTTGTTTTTACATATTTTAGACAAGAAGGTCATATGAGGTCATCCTCCATGCTAGAACCTTTAGCTCTGATCTGGATAATACGTGTTCACCCCTCCTGGGGTTTTTCAGGCTTCAGAGAGCTTCTTTAAGATGTTTCTCTTTGGAAATGTTGCTTTTCTCCCTATTGGTACAAAGCTAGGCTCTCTCCTCTTTAACAATTTTAGCTAATTACCATGGTAGCATTTTATACACATCTTGTTTACTGGTTTACTCCAACCAAGTCCATGTTTGCATTACCTTAACTCTTAATGAGTGCTCTCTTGCAAACAAATAAAAGAGAAGCAACAACCAGAACATACTCCTCTCTACTCCCTGTGCATTAATAGTGTATATAATTATTTTACTAGCTAAATTTGTTAGAGTTTGGATATTCATTTTTTTAAATTAGGACTACAATAGAAATGTAATAAAGCATTTTACGTCTGTTTTTTAGAGTTCAAAATACACAAATTGAAAGAGAAAAGCAATACTTACAAGAAAATTTCACCATTCACCTCTCATAGGGCCTTATTGCAGCCTTTGGTATATTTTAGGTCTGAGGGCATCTCTTTAAGTACAATACACAAGAAAAAGGAGTTAAAATCAAAATTCTAAAATGTAAAAAATTTATTTAAATGTTTAACAGATAACATCAGGTCTTCAGTATCATATAATATATTCATCAAAGACAAAAACCAAACCCAATCAACGTCTATGTTTAGGTTAGTACAGAGAAAGAGATCACTGATTTAAAGTTATCACACATAATAAGAACATGTGCAGAAGTAAAATGGAGAAAATCTTCTGCAACAACAAAAAAAACCACTAGGAGTTAAATATAAATATTATATTTATAATTATATTTAATAGTGAATCTTGAAAGCTGTCCTACCAGTTTCTACTCTCCATGAATCACATATCACATCAAGAGGAGCATTTATATCCCTTTCACTTGAATCTGGGCTGGTCTTTGATCAACAGGGTGGAGCAGAAAGGAGGCATTACGAGACCTTCAGCTTCTGCTTCTTTACTCTTGAAATATTCACTCTTAGAGTACTTCCTCTCAGAAATCAGACACGTAGAGAGGCCTATGGAGAAAACTTAGGAGACCTGTTTGCCAGTACAGACGGTTCCCAACTAATGATGGTTTAGTTTATGATTTTTTAACTTTACAAGGGTGCAAATGTGATATGCATTCAGTAGAAACCTCACTTCAAATTTTGACTTTTGATCTTTTCTCAGGATAGCAATATGCAGTACGATTTTCTCTTGTGATGCAGGCAGCAGCAAGAAGCCACAGCTCCCAGTCAGCAACACAATCACAAGGGTAAACAACTGAGATTCTATACAGTGTACTACGTTGCCGCTGTTTTTAGATATTGCGTTTTGTGTTTTCACATACCATCATGTTTACAAAATGTCCATCTGTGTCTCCTGCTTCTGTTAAGAAAAAGAGGAACACAATTACTCTTAAGATGAAACTCAAGATAATTGCCCAAATGTAGGCTAATGTAAGTGTTCTGAGCACATTTAAGGCAAGCTAAGCTAATCTATGATGTACTGTAGGTTAGGTGTAAAGTAAATGCATTTTGACTTATGGTATTTTCGACTTCCAGTAGATTTGTTGGGATGTTACCCCATTTTAAGTTGAGGAGCATCTGGTTGTCGGCCATCAGCTAGCAACAGCTGCCAGTTACGTAAGGGAGCCACTCTGAGTACTGTAGCCCATGCAAGCCCTCAGATCACTACAGTCCTAACTGACATCATGTGGAGCAGATAAATCATTGAGCTGAGTCCAGTCAACTCACAAATGGTGAGGGAAGTAGAAGATAACTAAAGCATATATGTGATGGAAATAGTTAACCAGTGTGTGAAACTGGTAAATAAAGTACAGTACAGAAGTAAACATGTTAGACTGAAGAGGGCAAAGAAAATTTAAGATAAATACCTGGTTAACATATTTATACTAAACAAAATATCTTTTTAGGGAACACAGGGTTTTTTTTTAATTTTATGTATTTGAAAGTAAAAGGGACAAAATTTTGAAAGGCGGCTCTTCACAGTGCAGTTTTAAACTTAATGAGGAAAAAAGTAAAAGAGTTTGGTGATACTACATAAGAATCTAAGTTACCTTGAAAATTTTGTTGTTTAAAAAGAGAAAGAGCAAAAAGGAAGAGTAAAAAAAAAAAAACCTTAAATACAAGTGATTTAAAAAAAGAAAGAAAATTGTTAAAAATTTAATGAAAAATATTGTGGAGAAGGAGAAGTTATAGGAATATAATTCTAGGGGAATAAGTAACTTTCAATACCAGAAGTGACACAAAGTATTAAGGTGTTACCACATCTTCTTTGCTTTTGTAATCCTTTCTCATATATCTTGTGGAAGTTACCACATTCAGTTTTAACATATTTGTTCATATGTCTGTCTCATATCACTAAACTATAAAAATTTCCAGGGCAGAGATTTGTCATGTTTATATTTATATCGCTGGAATAATATAGACATTAATGGATGTCTGTTCGGTGACTGAATGAATGGGTTAGTTAGTATAAACTGATAAACATGTGAAATTATTTGTGAAATGAAAAATCAACCTATTAGCAGAAGAGTGCCTTTTGTTAGAGATGCCTGTGTTATTTTATGAGGTGCTCTAATTCTCTTTGCCTGAGATTCAGAGAAAGCTGGAAAAGCTCTCTTCTAGAGAGCCGAAGAGGCTGACCATAAAATGTAAGGGAAAAAATGCATATTTAAAAAAACCGATACATATATATTCTGAAACCTAAAGTTTTACAAAAGCTTTTAGAGTCATGAAGTAATGATCAATGTCTTCCAATCATTTCAGGTCATTCGGCAGTAACTATATGCTAAACATTTTGTCTGGAGACATATGTCCGAATGTGGATATTGTGTGGTCTCTGCCCTAAAATGCCATGGGACATTGGGCCAGACTGAAATATAAAGAGAAGAAAGTTCCTATATGTGCAAGTTATTCTAAAGTCCTTTAATTTTATTATCCTTTAAAAACTCACACATTGACTAGTTTTATTCCCATTTGTAGGTAAAAAAAAAAAAAATTAAGATGAGAGATATTCAGTAACTTGTTCAAGACGGGAGACAATATTTAGAAATCCAATTTTCCTCCCTACCTTTCCTTCCCCTTCCCTCTTCCCTTCTCCTCTCCTCCCCGCCCCCTCGCCCCCACTTCCAAATTTCATACCCCAATACAATGAGTTGAAAGTATTGAATTGAAATAATCTATGCAAGGTACTGTGAGAATAGGGGCAAAGCTCTCCTGGAAGGAGGAAGCTCTGCACATACAGGATGTTATACTAAGGCTCCCATGTGTCTACATCCCTGTTCTCTGCTGCTCTCTACTGGTGTGGTTATTCTGCAGTAGCATAGAATGGCTAAGAGCTTCTGCAGTCAGGCAGATTTGGATTGGAATTCTGATAAATAAGGTAGATGTGTCACTTTGGAGAAGTTACTTAGTCTATCAGAGTCTCTTTTTTTTCTGCCCCAAAAAATGTACCTGAAAGAGCTGTTGTAAGGATTCTGCATGAAATGTTTATTAAGTACTTAGCATAGTGACTGGTGTAAATACCCTCTTAGCAAATGGCGGGAGTAAGTCTAATGAACCTTCTTTGTAACTACTCTGATTTAATGGTGGTTGATCTGGTTCTGTGGGTCTGGATAGGACGTTTTCTCAGGCATCCAAGATTTTGTGAGATTTTCTTTGATACTCTTACTGAAATAAGGGGAATTGTGGAGTACCTTTTCTGACCTGGTCAATAATTACAGCCCTTTAATTTTAAACCATATCTCCATGACTGAGAGACCTAGCTCCATGCTTTCTGATCTGTTTCTTTGGCATTCAGAAAGAGAGGAAATCATTCAGGAGCGAAGGCTTTGCTTCATCTCATGGAGCATTTCTCCTCAGCCTTGTCTGGTAGTTAGCTTTTGCCTGTGGCTCTAGTGAACAAGCAACATCAGCTTTTTTTGCAGATGTGAAAACTAATGCCCAAAGATATATTCTTCATAACATCAAAAAACAGAGTATTTGATCAAGGATCTTTAAATTTATCTACTGGTTCATACTTTTACTCAGCCCCTGAATCTGAATAGAAATAGTTAATTTTCAGAAAGCTGTTAGAAAAACAGTGCTTATTTCCAACCCGATCCTTGCCTCATCTCAGCCAAAGGTGGATCTTAGAAATCTAAAATATTTGAGGTCTGAGGGTCTGCCTTCAATTCTCCTCAAGCAGCAGGACGAGGAGGGAGGTCAGAGCTCAGAATCCTGACTCCAGATAACAAGGGCGGCACGGGAAAAATAGGAGAAAAGACATGAATTCATTAAAGAATAACAGCTGAAGCAGGCACTTACCAAGTGAATTGGGAAGGAAATTTCCGAGAAGGCCTTAAGAATGTGGAGGAAAAGGAGCAGTTAATCTGAAATACAAAATTGAAAGGCATGGCAGATGCATGATTCTAGTCTTCCAGATAAGATTCCTTCTGGCATTCAAAAGCATCTAAAAGAAGCAAGACAATTGGCTGCTGGGCTCAAAATGTAAACACAGTGCTGATTGACACAGTGAAGATGTTTATTAGAAAAGTTAATGCAATGTCAGGGCGGAAGATCAATGTTTAACCTGATTTCACTGCAATCTATTGGTCTACCTTGGAATACAGAATAGAAAATTAGCAAACCAGGGAAGAAAATATAAGAGACTTTTCCATAAGAAAACTGTCAAATCATGAATAGTGATATTTGTGACAATAAGAAAAAGTCAAGAATGACTTGCATTTTTAGTTAATGCAAGCTCCTTACATTGTACATTTACATATTTTTATAAATTATTAAAAATAATTTATAAAAATATGTAAATTTTTAATTATATGAAAAATTTGTTTGCTTCAATATCCAGTGAAGTCAGAGAATTCTGGAGATTTCACTGTGTTTAGTCCTCTGATTTTATAGAGTAAAACCTAGGGAAGAGAGCTATCACTGACTTTCTCGAAATTACACAGTCAGGTAGAAGTATAATCAGTGACGCACACTGATTCCCAGATTACAGGTCAAGAAGAAGGCGCATGAGACCAGGAGAAAGATGGGTGTCTCTGCCATGTCCAGTCTGGCATTACTACCTGATGATCCTGTGCTTGATATATTGGGCATTCTCACAGTAAAATTACCTTTAGAATTCTTTGATGTAAAATATTATGCAAGCTTTATTTAAGTAATCCTCATCATACTGTAAACAAAATAAAGATCATTCTCCATGGTATAGAAGTAGAAATATATCTTTGATTACTGGATTCAGACTTGAGTTAAAACACCTTTTTGAGGTCCCCTCATAACCTCTAACTTCTCTTTTAATTTAGTGATTTGGATAATACCTAATAAAGTTATTGCAATCTTTTTCTACAGTGATTATTAAAGGTGATATTTCAGTCTATATTTAAGAAATTCACATTGGAAAGAGAAACTAAAAAATGATTTTTTTTCATTGTTTTGTACTTGAGATAGAAAATTACTCAGAAAAAAAAAAAAATGCTGTGTATTTCCTGGGCTTGAGGAAGCCTGTCAATGGCCTGGGGAGAGAGTGAAGTGTAGGTTTCTGTGCAGCGGCCAAGGGCTGACCTCACAAAGCCTCTGCTGCAGCACTGGGCCTGCGGAGCTCACTCCTGTCAGAGGTACGGTTAGTACAACCCCCAGCGCAGCTGTCCATTGAGGGTGACCGATTTAAAAACAAGGAGTCAGCCAATTAATTACATTGTCAGCAATAAATATAACAATGGGCTGTGGTGACAATCCAATCCCATGATACGTTCAGGCAGCCATCTGTACGTCTGTCTTCTCCATCCACATGGCACTTGTTGCTGCAGAATTGGTTTAGACCAGTGGCTTAGCAGTCAGGTAGCAGATAGAAACTGTTTCTCCTCCTCTGTGAGGCTGTCTTCATTCAGTTTTACTCCTTTCAGAGGAATCGGCTTTGAGTGCAAATTGGGGATTCAGCAGCAGCCCTGGCCTTAATGATAAATAAACAGATCATTCATTCAATCTTGTGTTTATTCATTTACTAATGTTTGTTGAGAGATTTCTGTTTGCCAGGCACACACCAGAGAAATAAGTACACGAGGGGAACTGAGTACATCAATATAGTAGAAATTAATGTACATTAACAGAGCAACACTAGTGATTTTCTATGAGAAAATTTTGTGGTGAATGCACTGATAAGTTCTTCCTTAGACAAATCTATTTTTAAGATCCACGTGGACAATTAAAATTGCTGAGTTCTTCCTTTTTTTCCCCAATGTTTTTGCTATTCTTTCTTCTTTGAATTCTTTAAATGTTTCGCAGGTGGTTATTTAAAAAATAGATTAGAAAGGCAGCACAGAAAAGTCTTATCTGTGCTTGTCCGCTTAAGAACAATGAGGCTGTTACTTCGTTATTGATTAATGTCTGATCTACTGTTCCTTTACCCAAAGATGGTGAATTGCTGGTTTGATAACCATATCTTAATTTCAATTAGATTTCATCAAATTCCAGAGGGATATCCCTCCTGTCCTGCTCCTCAGTAGCAGAGAATATTTTAGAATCAGTTGGATCTTTCTCCTGTTCATGCACAGAGGGGAACATTTAGAGCTGGGGATTATAGTTGAACAGCTCTAAACAAACATCACTCTAAGGCCTCTTCTATTTCTACTTTCCTTTGTTTGTACCTTTCTTTGTCTATTGCTCTATGTTTCTTTTTTATCCTCATTACTAACTAGATCTGGGCTTTCTCATCTCTAATTCCAATCCATAAATATGAAGCACAAGTTAGTTTAGTTGAAATAAATGATACTGAAAATTTATTTTTCTTAATTTTACAAAGGAGCTGAGATAAATATTCTGAGTTTGTCTCTTGCTAGAGGCTTTCTCTCACCCTTTTACTAGATCAGAGACATTTTCTCACATGGACAAGAAGAGAGAGAACCAGGAGAGGAAGAATTGGGATTTCAGTAATCTACCTTACTCCATTTGTTCCATTTTGCCTCAAATAGATTTTGTAATGAGTTGGCATTTAAAATAAATACCCTATTACTCTGATGAAGGGAAAAGCACACACTGACATGTGATTTGAAACAAAATGTAGATTTAGGTTAAAAATGATGAGTTTTGATGATGTTTTAATAACTGTCTTATTCTTTGAACATTCTTTTCTGGGAAGAAAAAAAATTTTAAAAAATCTTTCTTTCCTCCTTCCTTTCTTACTTTCTTCCTTCCTTCTCTTTCTCTGTCTCTATCTCTATCTCTCTTCCTCTCCCTCCTTTTCTCCTTTTTTTCTTTTCTTTTTTCTTTTTCTTTTATCTTATGTCTTTAAGTACTTAGCATATGTCAAGACTGAGCTAGGTTCTGGTGAAAAGTAACAAACTTATCCTCTGCTCTCAAAGAACTTACATCATAGTTGGGAAGACTGACAAGTCAAAAAGCAAATTTTAATTCCTTGTTTAAGTGCCCTCAACTAGTCCTTTTTTGAAAACTCTTCTACCAGAGAGATGTCCAACCTAGACTTAGCAGTGTCCTCTAAGTAGAAATCTGAAGCCAGATTAAGAATTAGGTAGGGAGCATCAGAAATATCAGGAACAAGGTAACAGAGAAGAGAGAACACAACTTTCAAGATCACTTTTTCTTTTCATCTTTCCTCTAGCCTAGTTATAGAAAATTTTGTGAGTTTTAGGCGTGTGTGTTTGCGGGGAGTGGGGGTATGGGTGTTTATGTATGATAAAAAGAATTCTACTTGTCTAGAGAATGTAAAATTATCTAAAAATTCTGCTTAGAAATTTTTGGAGCGGAGAAAGAAACATTTAGTACATGGATAATATAATAAAAGCCACTATTTACTGAGTCCTTTAAGATGTGACAATCATTGTGGTAAGTGATTTATTGTAATTTTAATTTAAGAAAGTTTATTATTATTATTATTATTATTATTATTATTTTGTTTATAAGTGAAAAAGTTAAAGCTCTGAGGACTTAAGCAACTTGCTCAAGATACCATAAATAATGAATTTGAGGCAGGTTGCAAATCCAGTAGTTTGGTTTTGTAATCCACTCTTTCAATTATGCCTTATACAGCCTCATGAAAACATTAAGAAGTAAAGATCTAAAAGAACAAAAAAAGAGAAACAAAAAACGTAGTTTGGTGGAGGAGTATAAACAGTAGCAGTATAACACTTCTTCAGTTCCCTATGTGTAAGGTGCCATGCAAGACACTTTGGCAAATATATAAAATAATTATATTGCTTATATAATTTTTAAATAGTTACTATTCTTATGTAATATATTATGTAATTGTTTCTTATGTAATTATGTAATTATTTTATTTTTATATAATAATGGGTTTACCTCTAATATTTTATAATTTAGATATGAAGAAAAGAAATATGAACATAAAATAATTTATAACACTGAGTGGCAATGATTATAATAAATAGCATTTGAATTATTATTTGCAATTTCTAAAATCATTTTCACATATATAACATTTGAGTTTCACAAAAGTATGTAGCATGGTAAAATCAGTCAGTTTTTGCTGAAACAAGGCTATGTAACAACCCCCAACTTTTAGCAACTTATAGCTGCAGACATTTTTTCTCTTAACCTTTATTCTTCATATCGATTTTGGTTTCCTGATCTTGTGTGAGCTTGCTTGGCTTTGAGGGGGTTCCACTTGACTCCAGGCTTTCAGTTAGGTTCGGTTCTACTTCATATGTCTTCAATTTGAGACCCAGTTTAAAGAAGTAGTTGCCTTCTAGGGCATGTTATTCTCAGTGTGGATTATAGGGCTGCAAAAGAAGGCAACTTAAGCCACGGAAGCCCATTTAAAGCATCTGTTTATGTCGTGTCTCTTAACCTTCTATCAGCCAAATCAAGTCACGTGGCCAAGGCCACTGTCAAGAGGAAAAAGAAGTGTATTTCATCCAACGTAGAAGGCAGTGTAGAGTTACAAGGCAAAGAATGTGGATGTATCATCCTACTATAGGGAGAGAAAAAAAATTAATTCCATTTACGAATAAGAACAGAATCTCAAAATTTAGATAACCTACCCATGATCACAGTTAATAAATAAGTAGAGGAGCTGGAATTCAGCAATTTGTCAGGATTCTGACTTTCGTACACTTTTCTATGATACGAAAATGCTCTAAAAAGAGAAAGTGATTACTTAAGGCCAGGGAATCTGAAAACTTTCAGGGAAAGGTAAGATTTGATATAGATGTTGAAAGATATGTGGATATTAAGTAGGTTAATGAACATGCCAGTTTACCTGAGATAGCCCCTGAGTAATCACCTCTACTCCTACCTGCCCTCCCCAACCCCCCAAAAGTACCAGTTTAGAAAATGAATTCTATAGTCACTTTAAGCTTGGTAAATGGATAGGAATAAGAAGAGTGTTCCATTAAAGAAAAATATTGTAATTCCTGAAAAGGGGCAAATATACACGTGGTATATTCAAATGCAATGAAAAGACTAGTTTGTTTCATGTGGAGACTGCAAGTTGGGGAGTATTCAGAGCAATTTATTGGAGATGTAGTTGAGACCAATTTGTTGGTTGTCAGACAGAGAAAATTGGGCTTATTTTCATAGATTAGTAGAGAGCCACTGAAAATATTGGAGCAGGATGGCAACTGTATTACAGGTGGTGGTTTAGAAAGATAAATATAAGACAAATTGAATAAAAGAAAGTATGGAGTAAATAAACCAGTTATTAAACAAGTTTAGTAGTCTTGGTGTGCAATCATGAGAGTCTAGATGAAATGGAAGAGAATGAACTATAAGAGACAGGTATTAGAGCTATCACAAGAGAAAAGCATTGAACATCTAAGTGGAAATATAAGGAAGGCAGCTGGATCTATGGAACTGGAACTCAGGGAAAGGTCTATGTTAGAAGTATAAATTTGAGAGTCTAGTCTTGACATTTACCATGTGACCTCAGACAAGTTACTTAACTACTTTGAACTTCATTTTTTTTTTTTAATTTAAAAAACTGGAGAAAAAGTCATACTTCCATGCAACAGTGAGTACTCACCCTTCAAAAATAAAGTTAGTTGTGATTATTCCTTTTTTTTTTTTTTTGTATATTAAGAAAACATTTATTGAATGCCTGCTATGCTATTGGCATGGAGTATTTTCTCTGAGAAATACAATGTTTATTAAAAATAGATTCACTCTTAGGAGCTTATGATCTAGTAAGAGAGATATACTCAATACGCCAAAATATATAAAATACAGAGGCGGAGAAAAATCCTATTGAGTTTTGGGGTAGGAGTTATTTTTAGTTTTGGAAAACATTTGTAAAGAAGGAAATAAATGAGCTGGTCTCTGCCAAATTGCTAGTATTTGTATATATAAAGATGATAGGAAGAACATATTTAGCAGAAGGACCAACATAATATTAACATCTAACTTCCAACTTTACATCCCACCAAATAACAACCCAGTGGTTAAGTTTAGATTATCTTATTGTTATGTAAAGAGAATTAGTGGTAAATAGCTTGGGCATGAGGTCATGGAGAGCCATAAATGCTTTAAATATTAGACTGAAGAATATAAAAGACTCATATTGAGAGATTTGAGGAAAGACAAAGAAATGACAATATCAGAGAAGTGAATTATTTAGAAATATTTTGACCATATTTTAAATTAGTGTAAAAGGACACTTCAGTTAGAAAGCTCTTGCAATAGCTCAAGAGAGAAATCATAAGGACCTGAACTGGGGTATTGCGATGAGATTAGAGAGAAGTGGGTGGACGATGAAATTATTAAAAATGTAGATTCAAAAGTACTAAGGAAGTGGTTGAATTGGAATGTAGAGTAAATGGAGCAAGAGAAACAAAAACAATCATTGAGAGTGCTGAAGTTTCAAATCCAGGAAAAATGGTCACAACATTGACAGAAACAGTGATGATTGGATTTCAGTAGAAAAATGATAAGTTTCATTTTGGCTTATTGGGTTTCATGTATAAGTGGAATACCCAAGCAGTGATATTTAGCGGACAATTGGAAATATGGGGCAAAAACTTAGAAGAGAGGTCAAATATGAAGATATTAACCTAAGTATCAACTACATAGAACTGAAGTAATTAGATGTTCAAAATGTCAAGGAAAAAAATATAAAGAGAAGAAGAAACATAAATTTAAGGACATAGATGAAAAATAATAATCTTGAGAGTATAAGAAGAGATCAAGAAGACAGAAAAGAAATAGGACAGCCATGAAGAAACAGTGCCATGTGAAGGAAAGAAGGATATGAGCACTTTCTAAGGAAATGCAGGAAGCTGCTCTGGGGGAGAGGAGAGTTGACCATTTTGGTATTTGTAGAATAAATTGAATTTGACTTGATAGTAAAATGATCACAGTGTGATGCAGAGTAAAATCAGAAAAAATCTATATCTACATCTATGTCTATTTCTATATCTATCTATATCATCTATATTTAATTGCCTCCAATTTTTTTTTTTTTCACCGATAAATGCTTTCACTCAACCTTTATTTTCTGGAAAGAGATCATTTTTTGAAATAACATTCTGGTGTATTGATAACAGTTTTCATAATTTTCTATTTTTATTTAATTTACCACAAAACAAGGTATTTTCCCTTGGAAAGAACTAGTCTTGGTTTTGTAAAAACTGCACTTGTTAAAGGTTCAACTTTCATTTAGAGATAAGGATTCAGAACATGCACCAGCTCCACTAGACAGATGGATTATGTGAGTTGAAATGGCCACAGCAATGGGAGGGCATGGGCCCATCTTTGGGGCATTTTTTTCTCAGTTAATGCTTATAGGTTGCTCATTCAGTATACTCACTATATTACGTACCACTGGGAATTTTATGGCTTAGGAAAAAACCTGTTTTCTGCTTCCAGATGTGAAAGAGAAACTGTTCCATTACGTGACTGTTGTCTATCTTGCAAGCTGGACCTGAACCAGAATGGAGCTTGCTTTCTGCACACACCCCCACTCCTCCTTAGAGACTGTCTGATCATAATTGATGTTCATTCTGACATAAATCAGTGCATCCCTTCCACGCCTCCTGCTATTTGCTGATTCCTGGAACAGCTTGTTGTCCTGACCTGGCCAATCATGTAATTTTGCATACCTGGCAATATTCAAATATTAGTACCATTGACTAATCTCTCCCCCTTTTACCCTATATAATTATTTGGTGCCTGCAAGCAGCATGGGGATCCATTTCATCTTTCAGCCACCAAAGATATGCCTTATATACAAGTTTTTCTTAATATCCTCTATTAATTACCAGACTGGAGTGGCCAAACTCTTTCTTTGGTCTTTTCCCTTGCCTTCACTTAGGGAGATAAATTTTCAGTGTTAGGGCTTTTCCTTGGGTCTGTGTGTATGAATACCAAGCGACCTTTGAAGAGATCTAAAACTCTCTGTAAGAATAGATAATATTCTATCATGCTATAGATGAGGGCTCTGGTTTCTTATCTAAAACATTTAACCTTATAGAAAATATTGGATGTTCTCAAGAGGAGAAAAAAGATAGAGTTGTGCTTTTATATCTTCTGGATTTTCCCGAAAGGTAATTTTGCCAGGCTGTATATGTTTATTTTGTCCAGTTTTCTTCTTAGCCTATGTCTGACTATGAGGCATCTTACTGCCTACTGCTCTGTTAGAACTAAGGAAAAAGTTAGCTTAGTTGTAGCTTCTTCCTAGTTAGTTGTGTTCCTCAGGAGCTGCACCTACCAAATGCTACCTCATCTCTTTCTATCCCCAAAATAAGTATTTTTTCCAGAACCAGAGTTTACCTTGGGGAGTGGCATTCTGTACCTCTTAGTCTGAAGCTCCACTTAAATGTCCAGCATCCCTGTGAAAGATGGCATGATATTGTGGATGTTTCTGTGTATATATAACTTCTCTGTTCTCTTAAGTCTCCTACTTCTTCTTTAAGTGTACATATTCTCAGCTTCAAGTCTGGTTCTTCTATCAGTGACGACTTTCTTATTTCCTGAATGCAGTGAAAAATTTCAGGCAGGAAGTGTAGTTTAGTGGGAAGGGGTCAGGAGTGATAAATCAGACTGGGGTTCTGGCTTTAGGGTTTTTACTTTGTGTAAATTTTGATCTTCTGAGTCTTATTTTTTCTCTTTTGTAAGATAAAAAGGTTGGGTTAGATAGTCCCTAAGGACCAAGGCCAGACCAAGACTTGGCATCCCTTGTTGCCAAATGATTTGGCAGTCCTTCAAACTGATAGTCTTCAAACAATTGTTCAACATGTATTTAGCACAGCCAAGGTCACTAAGGTCAGTGTTGCAAAGATTTATTTCCCTCATTTAATGTCCCTGTCTATATTGGCAGCAATGAGATCAATTTATATTTTTCCAGTTATAGAAGATTCCATCCCTCTTGTTAACTGGCCCTCTATTTCTTACGAACTCTTGCCCTGTTTCAGCATCCTTTGGAGAGTGATGCTCAGAGCACCACTTAATATAGTTCTGATAAGTCCCTTTGATTCTCTGTCATAGACATGTGCCTAATTCAACCAGCTGTGCCCTGTCTTGCCTATATTCTCCTGCCTGGAATATCTTCACTCTTCCTCTCCCCATTTTATTTAAACGGTCCAATGTTGTTTTCTCCTATAGACGACTTTCCTCTACCCTCTCAAGACAGAATGAAGTGTTATCAACTTTGTGCTCTCCTGTGCTTTTTCGTATCTCTGCAAAATTTATTTAATTGCTAAGAGTCTTTTGTTTAGACATATATCTTTGTTAATAAACTGTGAACTTGGGGAAGTTAAAATCCCTATATTTGCTTCTGTATCCCATGTCCCTAGGTTTAGAGCCTTTACTAGTCAGCTAGTGCTAAAAAGATGGCGCACTTCATCATAAACCACCTCAAAACTTAATAGTTGTAATAATAAACATGTCCCATTCATGCATCTGTGGATCAGCTGGAAGGGTGCCGCCTCAGTCTGCAGGTCTGTGAGTTGGCTGGGGTATCTCGGTACTATATGCCATATTCCTTAAAATTTTTTTTAGCTTTTAAATTTTTCCAGGTTTACTGAGATATAATTAACATATAACACTGTATAAATTTAAGGCGTGCAATATATTGATTTGATACACTTACGTATTGCAAAATGATTATCATCATAGTATTAGTATCACATCTTCACACAATTATCATTTCTTTTCTGTAGTGAGATATTTAAGATCCACTCTCTTAGCAACTTTCAAGTGTTTACAATACAGATTATTAACAATAATCACTATAGATTAGATTTCCCGAACTTATTCATTTTATAACTGAAAGTTTGTACCCTTTGACTGACATCTCTCCCCATTTCCTCCACTCCTAGCCTCTGGTATAACCACCATTCTTGTCTCTGTTCAGCTTTTTAAAATTCTACATGTAAGTAAGATCATACAGTATCAGTCTTTCTCTGTCTGACTTATCTCATTTAGCATAATGCCTTCAGGGTCCTTCCACGTTGTCATAAATGAAAAGATGACTTTCTTTCTCATTGGAGGAATAATACTCCAGTATGTATGTAATTATCAATCTATCTATCTATCATCTATCTATTTGCCTATCTACCTATATACCATATTCTGAGTCCCACTGGATGGAGAAACAATGGTTTTTTTCTTTTCATGGCATGGCAAAAAAACAAGTACTACTCAAGGCCCTATGGAAGTCATGAGCACTATATCCCATTGGTCAAAGTAAGACACATGGTCAAGTCCAAAGTCAAGGGGCATAAAAATACACTCCTTTCACCATGAGGCCATGAAAGAGAATGAGGATATATAATATATTACAGTGGTGTGAAGAATTAAGACTATAAACTTAATCTGCCATAGTACTTGATAATATCTTTGTTGTTGAATGTTGTTGAATGAATGCATATGCATGAATAAATTTCAAAATTATGGGTGATTCAACAAGGATATATTTTAATAAGTGGGGAAAGATAAGGGCGAAGTGTTATTCTGAGCTGCAAGTTGTGCTACTGTCTGAGGCTATACATCGATTAATAAAATAGAAGCCGAATGATGTGACCCAACCACATTCAGTGGCACCACGAGGTCCTAGAAAACTGCAGTGTCTGGAGTGATTCATTCCTTAATCTAGACCTAAACTCAGGTATAGATGCAGCCTTTTTCATATCCTGAGAGCAACTCTGTAAGGAGGAAAAGGAAAGAACTAATTCTTGTTGCCTGTATAAATCCCTGACAGTGGGTATAGGAAGCGATGTCTCTCTATTATCATTATGTTCTTTAGTTTCCTGAGATCCTCCCTCCTCCACCCCGCTTCATGCCCAAGAAAAATTCTCACTGGGATTAGTTAGCAAGAAATGAATTTTTTTTTTTTTTTTACTAAAGAGAACCTGCTGCCCACCTTAAACAAACCCCTGCTTCTTTTTATTCTGAAATGGGAGGAAAGATGTCAGGTCAGTAATTTAACTGTGAGTTTGGATGGAGGATAACCTCAGAAAGTGTGTTAATGAAGTAA
>NW_006441953.1:3560411-3576593 GCF_000325575.1 Pteropus alecto | reverse complement strand
AAGACCAGGAGAACCTCTCAAATAAGGAGTGTGTCATGGACACGTGAGGGTTAAAGCCTTATGTGAGCTTTTCAGAAAACCAGTGTTCCAAGAGAAAGAGAGCAGAGGGAGCAAAGAGATTTGAGAATTCAGGCAGAGTTAATCAGGAGGGAGCAGGCCAGGAAATCAGCTACCAGAGGAATCTGGATCAAAGGCAGAAGAGGAGAGCTGAGGAGGAATACAAAGCTTCTGAAGCGCTCCCAGGCATTCTGCCGAGTTGGTGTGGGGAGGCCGGTGACAGAGCAGCAGCAGCAGCAGCAGCTTCAGCCAGAAGCCAAGGGAGGGTCATTTAGGAAAAAAAGCACTGTTTTTCCAGAGAAGAAAAGGAGGTCAGAGGCCTTGACTTGGCGAGTGCAGAGGGGCTGGATGAGAGACTCTGCAGTCCCAGGATCCAGGCCTCTTTGTGCCTGTACTTTAGAGAAGAGACACATGACAGGGAAGGCTAGGAGGCGGCGTGCCACTAAAACCTGTGCCACTCCGAGTGATAGGAGACACACTGGTAATTTTTCCTTTCCTGTATGTAGTTTGTATGTCAGTGTGCACTGATATTCTTAAAAGTCATGAACAAAATGGGGAATGTAGAGCCAGAAAAGAAAAAAATGAGGGAAGATAATAGGCACCCCAAACATAAGTTTCCTTCTCTTTCTTCTTACCTTCGTCCTCCTTTCTTATTTGGCAATAAAAAAAAATAAAAATAGCCATAGTACTTCTTTCCTTTCCCTCGGTATCCTGTGAAAAGTGATTTATAAATTATTGCAAAATGCTTGGAAAGGGTAAAGCACTTAAAAACATTCCAAACCAGGCCAGGCACAGCAAATTTGCTGAGTGTTGTGGGACATTTCTTTAGATTTTCAAGTCCCAATGAGAATGTGAAAAACCCGATACTTTTCCTTTTATGTGAACTTCAAGTTAGTATGTGCACAAACAAGTAAAGTAAGACTATTTGACTTTTTGCAGATGGAGGAAGAATAGGAAATTAGAATTTCACGTATTATACTTTTATACCTTTACCTGCACCTTTCTCTCAGTCTCTATTTTTGTTTACTCTCGGGGGGAAATAATAAAAACAAAAACAATAAAAAGTAAAAGGCAAAACTGCCTCAACAAACCTGTATATTAAATCTACTTAGATTTGCTTTTTTCATTTGTTAAAATAAACAAACATACAAAAAGACAGGAAGAATGGGTATGGATCAAATAATCAGCCAGCATACATATGCTGAATGCCATAAGTCTGTTCAGTGCTGTTCTAGGCACCACAGAGCTGAATCAAGTATAAAGCAAGGCTCTTGTCTTCACAGAGATTACAACTCAATGGTAAAGACAAAATAAATACAAGTGACGATGAAGAGAAAAATACAAGAAAGTATGGTTTGGCATTGATGCATGTGTGTGTGTGTGTGTGTGTGTGTGTGTGTGTGTGTGTGTGTTTCAGCAAATTTCTGACATAAGACAGACATATATAACTGTTAGTCTTTTCTAGAATGAAAGGCAAGAGATCTTTATATCAGGAAATTCTTTCCAAAGCCATTTCAGCTACAATATTTGAAATATGGATGGCCTAGATTATAGAGATGGGATATGTGTGGTAGGTAACAATGGAAATAGAAATGTCATATCAAAACAAAAATTGATAAGATTTTATAAATGACTCAGTTATTTTAACAGTGACCAGACTTCAAACACATGATGCTTTCCCACATCAATACTAAGAAAAATACGGAAAAAATTTTATCTGTCTTGCCAGATTTCTTAAAATGCCAATTGAGGAAATATTGGTTGGCTTAAACAATTTTAAACTAGACATTTCTCCTTTCCTAGAATTTGTCAGCTGCTCCGATATATGGAGACATACAGTGGAAAATAAATGTTAGAAATTAAGTCTAACGTGATTTCGGACCCAGTCTCCTGCCTTTCCGGCCTGTATTGCCTCATTCATCTGTCTTGCCCCACCTGCTTTCTCTGGCTCACGTAAATGTCCTGTTTCATCAACATTTCTCACACTCGCACATCTTTATGTCTGTATCCTTGCCTTTTTGCTCATGCAAGTTCTTAGACCTGGAGCATTCTCCCCTCCCAGCCACAATACAGTCTCACAATGGTGTCTTCAAGGACCAGCTCAGACAACAACCTTTCTATGAATCCCTTTCTGATCCCTTCTTGCCATCTATTCTTCTGGGAAGAAGCAAACATGCCTTATTCTGGGGTCCCTCAGAACTTTGAACGTATTTCTAGTATGTCACTTCCAAGAAATTTCTATATCTAGACAATTAGTTGTGTACATGGTTTTTCCTACTTCTTAGACTTGAGGCATGTGTTTTTTCCAGATTTGTATTCCCAGAACACAGTCTGGCAGTTAGTGGGGATTCAATAAATAATAAAGGACCAAAAAATAAAAATATATTTTAAAATGAGGCATTATAGTCTACAGAAAAAAAAAGAGAGACAGGTCATCTCAGATTAGTATTCATACCAGTTTGGAAATTCACTTTCTATTTTAATCTCTCTTTCTTCTTTGAAACTTCAAGCTAAAAAAAAAATAGAATCTTTCTAGGTCACAGGACTGGCAGAGTGAGTGGCTGTGACTGCCTTGATGTTTTCTAGAAGCAATTTTATAGGCATATACTTATAAAAATACCTAAGAAAAGGCATAGGAATATGATTTTTCCAGTAAATGAATGATAAAATATAAATCTGTATAATACGTATCAATGCATATCTGCACATGGAAAAATAAATGTACAAAACTGCTTTCAACCAAATAATAGTCTTTACTTCAACATTTAAACTACAAATTAATTTTCATTTACTCAGGGGTCATCTAGATTATTCCTTTGCTAGGTCTTTGGCTTCTTTACTTTCTCCCTTCTGCTGTTCTGGTGTTGATGGTTTCACAGTTTCTTATGTATCAGAATATAAGTGATGCTAGAAAAAAAGCGGACATTTGAAATCAGTCAATGAGTTTTTTGTTTTGTTTGTTTTTGTTGTTGTTGTTGTTTGTTTGTTTCACCAAAGATTTGATCTGGACAAATATTTGAGAATTTAAATTTATTGATTAAATACAATATCCCTAGCTTCATCATCTCTGGTAATAATAAGCTATAATTTAAATAGTATTTAGGTGCCGTTTACTTCTGGAATTTTAAAGCTGAGCACTTTTATTTTTTATATTGAATATAAACCCAGGTGTACTAGAAACAATACATCTCTCTCTCTTTTTTTTTTTTTTTTTTTTGGGTCTTTAAAAAACATTTCAAATTTAATTCCTGTTGGTCTGGTATCACTTAATCCCTAGTAGCAATAACCTTGGGAGATCACTGTGGTTCTGTCAAACTTCCAGGAGCTTACACAGTGATTACGTATTGGAGTTTTATAGGCAGCCTTCTAATCTTGTATCTGTTCTTATAGTTTATCATAAAGACATCCATTTTCCCTGTCTACATGGGCCATTCAGATCCGACTTCTACCGCTTCTGTGCCATTCTCAGGAAACAGGAATCTTGCTGGAGACTAGAGACTCCTGATGACCCAAGAGTATTCTCCCCTGGGCCTTGCTGCCTAGCAGGGTGCAGTCAGGAAGCCCCCCACCCCTAGCTGGTCTAGGCCACTACTCTCTTGCCCTCTCCTCCTCCCAAAAGGAGAATCTCTTTTTAGTTTGAAAGAATATTTTCTCTTTTAAGATTTTTAAAGACATTTGCCTCCATCTATAACTCTTTTTTTCCTCCCAGGCCTTACTTAGTTTTGAGAAACAAAAGCCAAGAATTATTTTGCAGAAAGTGGTTTTTTCCTGTACTACACCACTTAGGTTCCTCACTGCAATAAGCAGAGTGTCTCACCTGTTTGGATTAGGGGAACGAAAAGGTGAAAATAGAGAGAAAATTTTTAAATCTCAAAATGGTATTCAGCTACAATAAATATAAGAGTTACTAAAAAGAAAAATAAATTTATCTTGTTCTCAGAATCACTAATCATCAGCTGCAGACTCCCTCTACCCTAACCTGTATTTCCCTAAAAGTACAACAATTTGGCTCCTATGAAGAAATTAAGAAAACAAGGAACTAAAATTATATCCATATCATTACTTACATTTCTTTAAAATACAACCAATGATGTGTGAAATTCTATAATTATTATATGAATATAATTTTTTAATTAATATTTCTAATGGTGGTTCATTGGAAAGTTCTTGCTTGACAAATCTTTATATTACTATTCACTCCCTTAGGTGACATATATCTCTCACTATTGAGCATGTTTTGGGCCAAAATTATGATGCTTGTCTTGGCAAATAGAGAGTTATAAACCTAATGATCAGTTTTCATTACAATTACTCTTCATCAGGAACATCAAGCTTCGAAGGAAGTTATTAAAAGAAAAAAAGAAACAAAACTCATCAAAATTTTTATACCTAAAAGAAAGATTATAATGAAAGTATCTGCCTTAAGATGAGCTCAGAGAAGTGAAAACGATCTCATCATTTTACAGGTAAGGAAACCAAGCATAAAGAAGGTTACGTACATTTTTGAGTTATATAACTATGTGATGAGAGAAAAGGAACAAA
The DNA here is from genome assembly GCF_000325575.1 of Pteropus alecto. Taxonomy (NCBI): domain Eukaryota; kingdom Metazoa; phylum Chordata; class Mammalia; order Chiroptera; family Pteropodidae; genus Pteropus; species Pteropus alecto. Next base: position 3,571,994 of record NW_006441953.1, on the reverse strand, counting down.
ACCCTTCTTATTTACTAATATCAAGAATGTTTTTAAAGTATATAAAGCGTTTTCATATGCTGTGCATTTTCCATCTAAACTTCATAATTCTCTATATCGTACCTTATTTTATCCTCATTCTGATATAAAGAAACTGAAAGTCAGTGACTAAATAAGAAGGTAAAACCCACATGGCTAGAAATAGCAACATATGTCTCTGATTTCAAATACTGTGTTATTTGCAGTAAACTATGAGAATTGTTCTAGATTATAGATTTTACCAGACTATGTGATTGTCCATTCAAATACTCCTATATAAAATAATTACTGGTATAGACAGTATCTACTTTGGTAACCTCATCTTCTACCACATCTACCCACACACATCCTTCTTCATCAGGACACACTGAATGGATGGCACGCTCATGCACGACCCAGGGTTTTATATAATTACCAGTTGGCACACTCTGACTTTACCATCGTCTGTTCCTATAAAGAAAGTACCCAGAGTTAGTCAAACCACAAGATTTAAAGTGCAGGCCTCTAGGTTCCAAGTCTGCCCAAGGCTTCTGATACACTGTAAGGATTTAGAGTCCAACTACAAAGTTAGAGGAAGATTCTACACAACTCTCACTTTGATATCAACTGCAAGTTCAGTGGTTTCCCAAATCTCCCCTCAGGTTTGATAATTCACCTGACTTACAGAACTCACTATATCCTTAGTTATGACTTATTAAAGGTAAAGATACAAAGGAGAAAGGGAGGATCTCAAATGCTAACTATCCTTTGTCCTCAGGATGTGTTACTTTCCTGACATCGATGTGTGATAATACACTGAGAGTACTGCCAACCTAGAAAGCTTTGGTGCTTAGAGTTTTGATTGGCATAATGGTTTGATTGATTGCTCCTGAAGTGAACTCTGTCTTCAACCACCCCCACTTTCCCAAAGGGTGGGGTGATTCACGTGATCCAACCTACTACGGGTCACTTTATTAGCATAGTCTGCCAGATATGATCTGAGGGGCCCATCAAATAAAAAAGACACACCTATCAATCAGAAAGTTCCAACAATTTAGAGGTTACTTCCCAGGAGCCAGGGACAAAGGTCAGACCTCAATTTGGTCAAGGTCTTGATTACACAAAAGATATCAGAATGGAATGAGGTACTGACATTATTTGAGGGAGAACTTTAAATCCTCTCTAATTTATCTGAATAACTGAAACAGTCACAAACTTCAACATGTTAATATTGTTAGTAACAAGTGATGTCACACCTCACAAATGATTGCCACCCAACATATGAGTGAGTCTCTGCAATGAAGTGAGAGCTGCTGCTCCAGTCACTCAGGAACTCAGTGCATTCCCTTTCCTCTGCATTTATGCTCACATTGTAATCTCTTCATTAAAAGCACTCTCGACATGACACTCTACCTAAGAAAAAGCTCTTATTCTGAAATTCTTTAAGATGAAATTCAATTGTCATCTTCCTTTTGAGGCCTTACTCAAGCTTCTCAGGCAGAATTGTCTTCTATGAGCTGTGCAACACAAATTTTGTCAAAGCATCCTCCTCCACTAAGAGACAATTAGTCCATTTTTCCCTTGCAGCCTGTTGAAAACGTGAGAGTAAGAACCATTTCTTACTCATTTTTGTATCTGCAGTCTCTGGTACAGTGATTATACTCAATATTTGTTGAACTGACCTGTAATAATAAGCATTCTTAATGTGGTAGGCATTAAATGCCCACTATAGATTCTTGAAGGGCAGAGTGACATGATGAAAATGGAATTTAGGGAAATTCGTCTGACGTAGTATGCAACAAGAGCTGGAGGAGAATGATCCTAAAGGAAGCCACCAAACTGGGAGGCTCTTGCAGGATTTGGGATAATAGCCCTAACCGGTGGCATTTCAAAGGAAGACCTCTTCCTGACTTGCACAAATTGACAAAGCTAATTTAGCAAATTAGTAATGTCAGTCAATCATTGGCCAAAGTCTGCCCTGCCTTATTTGGGACATAGACCCAGGAGGTGGTAGCTTCTGTTTGACCAAACACCATTTCCTGAATAAAGGGACATCAGTGGGTTGTTATTAGCCAAGACTCACAGCAGCTATTAGACTTTATCATACCTGGGATGGGAGCAGTGGCTAGTAAAGAAGACTGGGTTACTAACAGCATTTACTATATAGTCCACCCCTAAAACACTCAGATCCACTTGCTTTTCATTTAAGTTTATTCAATCCAGGCACAGCTTCTTGAGATTTTCTGGTTAGTCACAATTTCTGAGAAAACTTGGAAGAAGAGTTAGTAGAACAACTATAGTTCTCACTTCACCACTGGTCCTGAGCATAGAACTAATACTCAACATGTTCCTCACCCTGCTAATCTAGGCAGCTTGTCTGTTGGGTGGATCTAGATCCTTGACCCTGAGGGACTTGAGCTCTGGTTCCTTCTCATATTATAACTGGACATGGGCATATCAACAGATGTTTTCTAATGGATGACCTGAGTGTCAAATATATTCATTCCTGTCCCTATTATGTAACACTGGTCTTATTTCCTCATGATGATCAGGATCTATTATGCCTGCCAAAGATTTTTTTCTACTTATTCACTGGTTCAAAGAACCCTTAGTGTTAAGATGGTAGCATAAAGTTCAGTGGGACTCTCACTGCATTCCTTTGTGGGAGCATTCTTCTCCTTGGAACAAGGAACTCTAGACCTACCAGCCTAAAGTTGAAGAGAATGGAAGCAGAAATCCCCTAAGTAGGTTACTGGAATGAATGGTAAACAGGGCCACTCCTTCTTCTACTCCTTGTTTCCTGGACATTTCCATTCTATTTCATGAGTATGTATTATCTTATAATGACCATTGGTTTAAGGTATATACCACATCTTGAAGAATATCACTTCATCCTTGTAGGATTTCACTTCCTAAGGTAAGTCCTCATGAGACCATTACAACACTTTATCAGAATGGCAGCTTCTGAATGTTGTGGTTTATGTTTAGGACCAGTGGATATCATGATAATGTACCCATTGCTGTATTTCCTTTGTCATAAGAGGAGTCCCTTAGATTAAGACAATATTTTGAGAACTCATATGTCAATTGCTCAGACACTTGAGTCCTTGGAGGGGTGCTGGCTGTGGCACTCTAGGCAGGAAGATAAACTCATGCCCAAGTACATTCAATCAAGGTCATGACTGAACATTGTCCTTCTTAGGATACAAAAGGCATAATGTAGTTGACTTGCCACCAGATTTCTGATTGCATGTACCATATGGGGAATTCAGCACTGAATTCTGTTACTGGCAGTTTGGACATTTATGAACAGCAGTAGCTACATCAATCTTTTTGAGAAGAAGCCTGTGCTCTTGTCCATACATAGCTTCCATCTCTGCCACCATGCTTACTCTATTCATAAGCCTATTGTAGAAGCACTGAGATGGCCAAGGAGAGAGGCTGATTGACATCTACTGAACAAATAATCCTATAGCTCAGTGATTTCATGCCTCTTCTTCAGCAGATATCTATTATGAGTAATGTGTGGCACAAATATCTGTACACTTTTTGCTTTTAAACATAGGTTCAGCAACTTACTTGTTTCCTTGAACTGCATTTTTTCTGATCTTGGAATCCTTCTCCTACTGTAGGCTTGACCAGCAAGCTAAGTCATTCACCATTGCTCATGAGACTGTAAACTTAGGCAACTTTCTTTCCACTCAAAGTAGATGAACAGATCCTTAGTCCAATAATCTGTCCTTTGGGAAGATATTCCCTCATTGCTGTCATTTAGGAATATTCTTGAATAGGGCCTATAGTGCAACAGCAATCCATTTTCTGCTTTTACCCACATACCATGCCATTCATGAACCAAGCTCAGCCTCTTTCTCCTGTGTGTGACTACTTGAGTAAGTGACTCTAAATCCCTTTAAGAAAGGTATCTATACATGCTGAATACATGCTGTGGTGTTTTAGGGTCCTTCTTCATGAAGATCTTGCCTCTTTTGGTTGACAGGCTTTTGGTCTTAAAATTTGTATAAATCTGAAAACTGAGTGAAGATTTGTGAATTTCCACTAAGGCAGCTGATCTCAAACTTCTTCTCATTCATTCTTGATCTCTTTTGATTATATACTAAGCAGTTCTCTTACTGGTGGTTCATCTTTCTCGCTTCTAGAAACATAATGTTCTATGAGCCACCTCAGTAGATTCCCGAAGGTCAAGAACCCCCCACCCCTATACCCCACTCCCATTCTGGGTACTTCTCTTTTGACTGTGCTGCCATTTAAACTAATTCTATTCACTTTGTTTCTGAAGTGAAGTGCTGCCATCAAGTCTCTGGTATTCCAGGACTTGTCATTCCCCTGGGTACCAGGGAGCCCAGTTTTGTAACAGCATCTCTAACTATTAGTCCCAGCCTGCAAAGACAGTCATTACTGAGTTTTTAAGGTGCCAATGCCCCTTGTCATCAGCACATTCTGTATCAAATTTTGTCTGGCAGGAGGTGATGGATTTGGTGGCTTACAAAAACTGGTTGTTTGAGAAATTAGATTGCATTTATTCAGCATTTTTCCAGAAAGAAAGAGAGAGAGAGGGAAAAAGAGGGAGAGAGAGAGTGCTTTACATTCCACTTATTCTGTGGTCGGAAATCATTCATAAGGCTTTCTCCTTGACTTGAGGGAAAATTTCGATAATAGTATATAATTTTATTTTCTATGATTCTAAGTTTAGAAAGCATCATTCTGATTATCCATTTAGTTTCCAGATCTTGATAATGAAAGATAGTGACCAGAATAGCAGGCAGGTGGTTCTATTTTCGGAAGCTCTCTGGTGACCTGATAAATTCAGATTTCTAGGTCTGATAAACTTAGTTCCAGCATCAACAGGAAGTTATTTATTCAATATAAGATAGAACTAAGTTCTTTATCACCAAATGATTAGGTAGAGGTGAAGAACCATCTGTTATGGGTGTTGTAGAGGAGATTTTGCATTGGATGCAGGAAGATGACACCTTACAAGTAATGTTTGCCTTACTAGTGGGACCTATGATGTTAGACAGGATTAATTTTAGAACTACCATAATTGCAACTAGTCTTTGCAAAATTGTGCATCACTGCTAAGTGTTTTGTCATCTGTTGCTAAACCTCTCAATTCCTTTGAAACTTCCTTCCATGGATTCCTGAGGTTCAACTTTGACACCTCAACAACCTGAGATATTGCATCTGCACTGTCTGTGAATTATGTTAGACCTAAGGAACTTCCAACTATGGGTTTGGAGCCCAGCTGCTTTCCCAGCGATGAACAAAGGCTTGTTGCACTGATTTCTGTTGGGAAGGATCTGTGCAAAATGGTTAAGGATAGCTGTAAAACTGAATATTTATTTGTTAAATGGATGCAAGCAGGTAGACAACATAAATGCCTTGAGCACATGCTAAAATTATACATCAAGAAATAGAGCAGCTATTGGTGGCTGAGAAGCAATAGAGGAAAGGCTAGGACAGTTATCAGAGGAGATGCAAAGTATCAGTGAGTGGTGAGGCAGTTGCTAAGAACAGAGAGGCTAGAGTCGGACAGGCCATGGTTTCATCCTAGATCCTGTCACCAGTAGCTCTGAAAAGTTAGACAACATGGGTAACAGCTTTAAGGCTGTGTCCTCATCTATTAACAAAGATAACAAACTTATTGTGTTATGTTGATGATTAGGTTAGATGCTATACCTAAGCCTCAACACAATCTCTAAGTACTTAACAGAGAGCAATAACTATATTATCATCAACAGTGCCATTTTATTATTATTATTATTAATAAAATTCAAAAGCTAAATAATTACAAAGTTTACAAATAACAGTCACATCTAAAAGCCAGGGTCTGACCGAACTCTTTTTGTATAATTATTAGTAGTAGTTGTATTAGGTTTCTTGATATGTATAATCTATACAGTCTGTTTGCAGATCTATCTCATAAGAATGTTTACTTTTAAATAGGAAATGTTATATGTAAATATAATATTTATTTATTGCATCCATATAGTAATATATATTTCTGTGGTCTATCTACCTACTTATATGAATTATACATATATGTGCTATATGACACATGATGTGATACCTTATATATGTGATAGCACATACATATCATATCATATAGCACATACATGTGTATGTCACATATATAGATAAAGATATATACTACAGAAATATGTACTGTTAAATTTGTAAAAATAATGACCTTTATTGTCTTGGATTCAGCTACCCAACCATATCCAAGTCACAGCAGACCTAAAAAATGTTTTTTGTTTAGCTCACTGGGATCAGCCAAAAGTTTACTAAATTGACAGGAGGTGAGAGCTCTGGCTGCCGCAGCTCCTGGAGATATTTGCAACTTGCCCATAACCTAGAATATGATGGAACATACAAAATCAAACATCAGATGAGGAAGAGTTCCTACCTCAAAAAGGTAGAATTATAGACATTTTGACATAAACTGTGGGTTTTTTCTACAGCACTCTTTTCTCTTTTTTAAAAAATAAATTTATTTATTTATTTTAATTAGTTTCAACTATACAGTACATTGGTTAGACATTTATACAGTTTATAAAATGATCTCCCTAATTGCTCCTTCTCTCTCCAGACCCTTCACCTAGCCAACATATTAATGCTAACTGCATTCTCTATGCTGTGCTCCTCATCCACATGACCATCTGTCAATTACTAATTTGTACTTCTTTAACCCTTCACCCCATTCTCCCAGCCCCCCAAACCCTCCTCCCCTGTGTCCATCACCAAATTGTCCACTATATTTGTGAGCCTGTTTTTGATTAGTCTGTTCTTTGGTCTATAGCACTCTTTTCTAATGGCCATGTAGCATTTACTTAAATTCTAGTAACAGCAGGGAATTCCCTACTTTCTAGAACAGTTATTTTATTCTTTATTTTATTGTGGAAGGTTTATTATCATGTTTAAATCTGCGAACTGCAACTCCCTCCTTCCCTCTGCATTTCACTTTCTAATCTTGCTTTCTGTTGTAGCAATTCAGATAAACTGTTCCCTCTTCCACTTATACAGTGGATATTTGGTGTCTTTCCTTGGCTGCCCAATATTTGAACCCTTTTTATGTTTAGAGAATTCACTGATTTGTGAATCTTGGGGGCGGGGGGTGAAGAGAAGCAAAGGCAGAAATATTTATTCCCAGTCTCCCTAAGCTCAATTTTAAATCTAGTGCTAGTGACTTACAAAGAGATCGACCACAGACAATGCACTGTAGCGGTAAGCAGTGGCTAGAGAGCTTGTGGGGTTGTGTTTCTAGGGGCAGCAGTGCACCAGAGCAGCAATGGTGTCCAGGTTTCAGAGCCAGAGTGATGGCAGTGAAAGCCATGAGGTCACATTTTCAGTGGGGTGGCAGCACTGTGCGTTTACTGAACTGGTTTTGTGGGATGATTTGGGATGGGATCCTGGCTGCTACTAAACCTTCCTTGTTCCTGCTCATTTTCCAAGCATGATTCTCCAGCCTTGCCACTGATTTTGTCAGCTACTCTATAATTTACTTTTCTGCTTAAACCATTCAAAATCCATCTCTGTTGCTTGCAACTAGGAACCTTGGCTGATACAGCATGACAGCCATTCAAATTGTTGGAGATATCTGTTGGGTCTTCCAGAGTTTACTACTCACTCTTCTCTAGAGATAGATATAGCAGTCAATACCTTTATCCTCAGCAACATGTATTATTTGCATTTATGTAAAAGTCTGATGACTAACAAACATTTTTAAGAAAACATGAATTTGAGATTTGGGGAATTGTTCATGATCTGGTTATCTCTGCACATGGAAGAAGATGGTTGAACTTCTTAAATATGAAATATATATCGTATATTCTTTCTGAAAGCTCCAGTTCTCGGAGGAGAGCAAGTTTTTCCTGGAATCTACTCTTTCACAGTCTTCCAAGCTATGGAATAAGATGAGACTATAACCTATTATCATAACAGTGAGCAATTGGATGAGTATAAATGGAAGGAAATTATAAATTAATTGGAGTTCAAAAAGGACATGGCTCACACATTCTCTATGTAAATTTTAATTTAAAAATAAGGTACAATTTATTTAATGTTTTCTATGTGCCCTTCAATAATCTAAGTGCTTTACATAAGATTTCTCATCATTCAAAAAAATACCACTGGGTAGATTTAAATCCTACTTTAGGACAAGAAACCAGGCTTAGAAAGTTTAAATAAGTTATCTCCAGGTCTGAAAGTGCTGGATGGACTGGAATTCCATGTGTTTAAGACTCCAGAGCCCTTTGCCTATGCCACATTGCTTCCTAAATGCATCAATGTTTTAAATTAGTCCTCCTGGGAAATATCAGCTAAAATAGGTTATCATTTATTACAAAATAACTAAATACATGGTTGTAACTATGTGTATGTGTGTGGATTGTGTGTGTGTGTGTGGTGCTTATGTATAGCACTAAGATATTTTTGAACCATTCATATGTGACTGTAAGACACATGTGAGTTTATATCATTTGACCTTTAAATTGAAATCTTTAAAACTGCTCTTGGACATTCAACAAATCAGCAAAATGAAATCAGAACATAAGATCAAAACTTTTTAAAGCCATAACTTTATATTTAATATATATTTTTACAACCATGAGTGCCTTAAATTGCTTCAAAGAAAACCGTGTTTATTAAGATTAAAAGATAAGGTTTAAAGGGATACACTAAATACTTTAAAATTTAAGACAACTGCAGAATTTTAAATAGAGTAAAACAAAGAATTTCAGAGGAAAGAGGTAAATTCTATCTGGCTCTTTTATCTACACTATGTCCTTACATGGACTCAGTATCAGAAGACTTGGCCATAACACTGATTGCCGTGAACTAGGTGAGTGACCTTGGGTAATTTCTTAGTGTCTCTGAACCTTAGCATCCTTATTTATAAAATCGATGGGTTAAGATGAATGATCTCTTTCAGCCCTAAAAAAATTATATGATTCTAAGAATCTGTGCATGTAATTGGAGAAACAAACAACTATTAAATTTATATGACCTTATTACTTTTATAAGTCAAAAATAGATCCCTATTGTTAGCCTGTAATAAAATTAACTTAAAGGTCTCAGCAAAATTTGTTACCAGTGAAGAATGTTAAAAGATCTGGTTAATTTTCTATAACCTTAAATCTGTCATTAGTTACTAGATACATTTATTTATATAATCTGGTAAATTATATGCAAATATGCATGTAACATGAAGGGAAATTTATGCCTAAATATCAATCTGCATATTAAGAGAATATCTCAGAAAAGAAAATGAAAACTGATTTTTATTTTTAAAGTTAAAAGCACTATTTCTCTTATGACGAAATAATACTTATTCATTGCAGTAATATTAGAAATTACAAATCAAGCAAAAAATCTTACACAACTCCATCAACTAGAGATCATCATTACTCATCCATGCTTATAGCTGCTTAAATTATTTTTTTATTCCTTGCTCACAAAAACGATGAATTGCTTTACATATTATTTTACAGTTTGCCTCTTTCATTTTAACAATACATTGTAAATGTCTTCTCATATTACTAAATATTATTGAATGGTATCCTCTACCTTGTTTTCAAGATCAATTGCTAATTCTGCCCCTTTTTTCCAGGGTCAGCCAATCTAAGAGAGCTCTGATTCATTCAGTTAAGTAGAGACCTAGATCTAGAGCAAGAAAATGTGCTATCTTTCCTATAACTTACTTCCTTGAGCTTTCCTTACACTGGGGCCTCAGACTGAATAAATGAGAAAATTTAACTTTCTATGTGGTGGTATATTTTTAAGGACTTTTGACATTATCTAACAATATGACAGAGTCACATAGTTTGGAAAATTTGATGTAAATTTTTAATTTGGGGTTTATAAAATCAGTCCCATGGAGCCTTACAAAGTATTCATAGGTATTATATCTAAACACAGTTGACTCAGGATATGTTCTATAAATATTTAGCTATACTACATTAGCAACATATGCTTTGGGTAATTTCAAAGCTGTTCATATAACACCATATACAAATTAAAATGAGGTTTAAAATAGTATAGGACCAACTGAAATCATCTTTGTGTGTGTGCGGGGAAGAAGATCAATGGACTTTACAACCATTTTTGTTCACATTAATGGGCTTAATCTCATCTCTGGACTTTTTGTTTTCATCTCTCCCAAACTATTCTTAGCTATTTTTAATAATATGGTTATGAGTTATTTTTTAAATATTATTCTTTGAATTCTTAGAAATATCTTTATATTGTATAGGAATTTTTATAAACACAATTTACATTTGAAGCTTTAGGTTGAAATGGAAAATGTGTATCCAGATACTAAAAATTATGGAGAATTTATAAAATTGTTTTTGAAATGTCTATAAAGAATATTTTATTTAATTGTGTTTAGGCTTTGAACAAATTATTTCTTTTTTGTAATGTACACATATCATTTAGTATCTGAAAATAAATTATTATTGCCTGATAAAATTAGATTAAGTGTGTACAATATCTACAGAAATAAAATATAAATTAAATTTGGAAGAGACATTGGAATGATCAAAGCTTGTTCTGCTTGATGGAAAACCATATTTTGAAGAAACCAACATACAAATACTAAAGCATCCTCTGGATTTTGCCTTATCAGCAGCAGTGTATAAGCCAGGGCTGTAAACAAGGAAGCCATACAAAAAAAATGTTGATAATAAGTAAAAAGTTTTCCTCATAAGGGAAACTTTTTCTTTCAGAAACCATGCCTAGATATGTGTCAATATCTCAAGTAGTTTGACTCCAGTACTTTGGCTTTGGGCTTCTATTCCTTCTAGGAGAAACTCTTTTTAAAATTTATCTAAGTATTATTTGCAGAAATCTTCATTTGTTTCATAAGTATTTATAGTGCTCTGCCATATATGTCACTATTTTAAAGTAATGCTAGTCATATGATACTTATCTCAAAGTCATTGTTAAGATTCACTCGTCTATTTTAGCAGTTGAGTAGGTAGGGAGAGGATTCTATTTCTATTTTTAAAAGTGTGACAAGTAAGTAAAGATAAATTTTAATTGATTTGCCATAGGTCAGAAAGCAACTCAAAAGCAGTTCTTGGCCTAGAGCTCCTATTTGCTGAAATCAGCGCAGTGTTCTTAACCATATATATGTATTGATCAATTAATGTTTTTATTCCTCTACTACTTCTTTGAGAATTAAAGTGACACATAGACCTTATTTTTATGTTATTTGCAAATAGTCAATCAATTAGTTATTCGATACATATCATTTTTTAGAATTCAGTACTATTTGGTATAACCTACTGTGGCTTTGAAATCAGACAAGTAAGCAGAGAAATTACATAGGTGGCTGCAAAAAAGTTTTTCTTTCCAGTAGAGAATCTACTGTCTGAGTCAAGTATATGAAATAGGTTGCTTTCATGTATTTTGATTTACAAACCTAGATACTTTATAATTCAGCAACTAAAATTTAAAAATTGGCCTATGTGCTCAAGACCCTACTCCAGCACATGGCCAATGAAGCACTAGGTGATCACGACTTTTGATGTCATATTTACATGGCCTCTCTCTCAGAGGTTCCAT
>NW_006441953.1:3535796-3560328 GCF_000325575.1 Pteropus alecto | reverse complement strand
TTCTTCCAGGCAAATTTTTATTTACTCAGTTCACTTTAAAATTTCTCTCATTTAAGAATAATGATCTGTCTTCTATAATTAAGGATGACTTAATAGAAATAATCCAGGTTAAGGTGGCATACTACATACTATGGATAAATAATTATTAGAGGTGTTTCTCCAAACTGCAGTGTTTGATACATTGCAGTAGAGAAACTGGAGCTATATTAAGCAAAAATGTGGAAAAATGAAAAAAGGGGAGACTTGGGGCTACTAAAGAATAGCTTCCCATTTTCTGAATCCTGCTTGCTGGAATTCACTAAGATTGAGGAATGTTTAAGTATAGTGACTATGGATTCAGGTAAAAATGATAAGTAAAGAAGAAAGTTACAGCTAATAGTTGCACAGTCAGCTTTCTAGCTAAGACTCTCGTAGGTACCAGAAGAGGAGCAATGAGTGTGTATTCAGGTCTTGAATCTCGATATAGCTTTAGAGCTAGAAGGGAGTGATTTTCAGTACTGTAGTTCCCCCTTACCTTGGGTTTAACTTTTTGCAGTCTTAACTACCTACAGTCAACTAGGGTCCCAAAATATTAAGTGGATAATTCCAGAAATAAACAATTTATAAGTTTTAAATTGGGCACTGTTTTGAGTATCATGATGAAATCTCATACCCTCCAGCTCTTTCCCCCGCCCTGGACATGAATCATCCCTTTGTTCAGCAGCTCCATGCCATACATGATCCCCACCCATTAGTCACTTAGTAGCCCTCTCAGTTATCAGATCAACTAACTCAAGTAAACCTTATAGTAGCCAGCTTAAGGCTACATCACAATACCTACATCATTCACCTCACTTTATCTCGTTGCATAGGTATTGTATCATCTTACATCATCACAAGAAGGGCGAATACAGTACAATGAAATATTTTAAGAGACCACATTTATATAATTTTTATTACCAGAATTTTAATTATTCTATTTTATTAGTTATTGTTGTTAATCTTACATGACACCTAACATAAATTAAACATTATCATAGATGTGTATTATAGGAAAAAACATAGTACATACAGAGTTCAGTACTATTTGTGGTTTCAGGCACCCATTGGAGGTCTTAGAATATATCCCCCACAGATAAGGGAGGACTACTATAATTCTACAAGAATGATTTCACTAGTTTCTAATGGACTGGCTTGGTAATAAAAATTAAAAGTATTATTTTCATGTTGACCTTCATATAATGACCCCATGGTGTTATTCTGGTCCATATTTTCCACTATATTCTCTTTATTCCATGTGATTATAGCTAGCCCTAGTTATGTGGTGTTCCTCTTTCTTGCATGAACTATTCATGCTCCTTTTGCATCCACAGAGCTTGATATATTCATGTCAATGTCACTACCTCTCTTCACCATCCTTATATTTTTGCTAAGCCACAGAAATTTCACTTTTGAAGTATACCCTTCTAGGTCTTTAACTAAAAGGTTAAACAAAAGTGAATGTATTTTGAAATTTATGAATACTTTTATTATATCCTTTTTCTAAATTATGCAGCTCTCCACACACTTCCATTTCCTGCTTTTGCCCTTTTCAAGAAAATATAAGAAATTAAATTCAATAATAAATACAGTTAGTGTGGTAGGGTTTAGTAGAAAAGGAATATAAAAATACAAAATGAGAGACTAATCTGGTCATGTCATTTCGCAGTTCACTGTGTTGCCTCCCCTCTAAGCTTTTGTAAATATACTCTCTACATTTATAACATCCTTTCATATTTCACCTTCACTTGGTTTACTTCTATTGCTTTATTCTATGCCCCACCCGCTCCTTGACTAGCCTGTGGCTGTGTTATGTACTTCCTGAAATGGTTCTGGACACTATGGACTGTGTACTATTTTAGCCCCTTTCACACTATTGAAATTGATATAATCCTACACAGAGGATTATTTGAAGGCAGTAATAACATGTTTGCATGTTTTTATTGTTAAATCTTATAGATTAGTTTAGGAAATTCAATAAACATTTTCAGGCAAGAAGAAAGGAAGAAGGCAAACAGGAAAGAAGAAAGGAGGAAAGCCAGAAGGAAAACAAAATGTAATTTTTAAGTGATTAATGAACATTAACTAAGTAGTGCCATTCGTCCTTCAGATTTTGACTCTACAGTTCTGTGACTATTCACGTTATTTTTATTGTTTCATAGAAATACGGATGGAGGCTGGTGGATGATGTAGTTGCCTACTCTAAGCATATCCACAGAATGAAGAACATTTTTGTTTTTAAAAATAATATAGTGACATGATACAGGCATACCTGTTTTATTGTGCATCTCAGATATTGTGTTTTCATCAACATTGAGGCAGACCCGCCACCAGCAAAAAGATTACAACTCCCTAAAGGTTCAGATGATGGTTAGCATTTTTAGCTATAAAGTATTTTTTAATTAAGGTATATTATATTACATATTTTAAGCAAATACTATTGTACAGTTAATAGACTACTGTATAGTGTAAATGTAACTTTTACATACACTAGGAAACTAAAATATTTGTGTGACTCACTTTATCACAATACCCGCTTTATTGCAGTGGTCTGGAATTGAAACTGTAATATCTCCGAGGTATGCCTGTAGAGGGTAAGACAAATTAGTATAAAATCTAGACCCTGAAGCAAGGAGAGAACCACTCATCCACCAGACTACTCCCTTGCTACAATGTACACAAGTATGCATTTGATAATTGCAGCTCGATGGTGATGGTGATGATAAAAGCAGCAATGGGCCATAATTTCCAACATCGTTCCTTTCCATTTCATGTATACACATTCCCTCGAGTCTATAGGTAGTATGGGTTTACTCTTGTTTAATCTCATATTACCTTATTTAACAGAGATGATAGATGAAGCTCTCTATAATAAGAACCTTAGGACATTTAGAAGCAGTGGCTTTAGTTTTTACCTGTGTGAAACAGCCCATAAATGCTCTATTTTTGTGAAAATGCCAATTATTTGTTATTTGTAATGCTAACATTAACTCTTCACCAGCTTATGTTTTTCTATAAATTGTAAAATAGGGGTCAACTCTATCTGCTTTGTAATCATGACTCAGGTCATTGGTGGCTAGATTTCCAAAGACCCCAAGGATTTCTTGTCAACACCTAGTACTAGAACTGCTCTCAGCTCCATTCTTCAGTCTTCTGAAGCTATCAAGGAACACTAGTGAAGGCATTTCCTGTTTCCTTTGCACTTCTTTCAGATTTCTATGACATATTTAATCTGGGTCTTGTGACCTGTCAACTTTTAATGGTTCGAATTGTCCAACTATCTGCTCTTGCGTGATCATAAAATCCTTTTAACGTTTCACTTTTCCCCTCAAGAAAATGCATCCGGGTTTCCGGGACGTGCCCTTCAGCTCCTTTGGTAAATACGCGGGCAGAGAATCTAAATAGGCTCTCAGCCGCAGCAGCCTCATCTGTCACTGACTTCCTACCTGTCCCCTTAATGGCCCTATGGATGCCTTGTTCGGTTGTATGCATTTAATGTTATAAAAGTTTGTCCTCTGATTTGTTCATTTCTTTGCTTCTTTTTCTTCCCCTGGGTCCTTTTAGATATAGAGGATTTGATTTTCCATTTCTTTAAAAATGTTGGATCTTGAACAGGGAGGGGGAGCTTTTCTTTGCTGCATCATTCTAGAAACATTATTTTTCCACTTTGATCTTGTAAAATGCTAAACAAATTTACCACTTATTAGTGGGACTGGCAGTCTGGGTGATGCTGTGTTTTTAAAAACCACTTCCCTGCTCTTTACCCTGACCTTATTTCAGTGGCTTGTCTCTGAATTAATGATTATATGCTGTATTTTATGTTCTGTCTTCCTAAATTTCTGTGTTGTCTCTAAACACCCATAGCTTCTATTTGGGATTAAATCATATGCTTAATGAGATTTAATCACTGCTTTCCATATCCCCCCTCTCCCCCCCCTTTTTTTTTGAGTCCTAAACATTATTTAATCCTAAACCTGGCATTCTTTCCTCCTTTTTCAGTTGATGTACTCATTAAATTAGAAAGCAGCTTTGTACCAGATCCAGCCCTACTTCCTCCACTTGATGTAATCCTGTCCTATGCATAGGTAATTAAAATCTCCCACTATTACTAGCCTGCCCTTTTCTTACTGTGTGTGTGCACGCGTGTGTGTACGTGTTATGCCATAGTTCGTTTCTGCCAAGACAGCCTATAACATTACTGTTATCATATTTTAACCAATTTATATTACATAACTCCTGTCCATCATAGCTTGCTTCAGAAAACTGAATGATCAAATTTTCCCTGTAAATGAAGCTGCATATCTTTTTATTTCTGTTGATTCTTACAAATATGGACGCCTAATACAGAATAGTTATGAAAAGGTTTATAGAAGCTCCAGGATTAATGTGCTAACGTTAGCAGGTTCTGTTAAACAATAACTGACCACTTTAGGTAAGCGATGACACGCTGTGGCTAGGAAATTATTAGGATATACATACTTGTCGCATGTGGGCTGATGACTTTATAAAATGGCCGCATATTTTAAAAAGAAACAGAGCCCCGCGTATAAAGGACATTTTGAAAATCTAGGAGCAGTCTTTAGATTGTTTGCTGCCACTGCTTCTAGGCAACAGGCAAGAGATGTTTACAATCTGGGCTCTCCCCTGCCCCCACCTCTAGACGCTTTTCATCTGCTGCTGCTGCCGCTGTTGATAGAACTACAAGACCGGTGCGGACCGTGCCCCTCCTCCACCTCGCTTCCATCTCCGGGAGCCCAGCTGTTAAGGCCTATCTAGCTAATCACCCCCTTTACCACCAGGCTCGTTTGTGGAAGTTAATGTCATGTTCAGAGAGGACAGTGCTGCAGGGAGAGGCGAAGATTTGATTTTTCATTTTACCTGTAAGAAAAACAGCATCAGGAATAAGCTGCCTCTTTTGTCCTTGATACTTGACTCCATTGTCACTCACCTTTTGCTGCCTTAGGGTAGCCCAGTGAAGTGGGATCACATCCTCCAGCTGAGAGGAGAACTCAGAAGAGTGACCCTTTGTCCCTAGTTTCACAAAAACAGTTTTGCTCAAAGGGTATGCCCACGTTTTCCAAAATGATAATCAAACAGAAAGGAATATAATTTTAATTTACTTAAAAAAAAAAAAACATGCAACCTACATCTGTTAAGAAATGGAGGGGTGGAAATTTAAAAAATAATAATAGTAGAAAATCAATTCTAAAGATGACTCAATTCTGGCCTCAGGAAATAAGCTTTAATTCTTCTTTTATCTTGTGGAAAGCAAGAAGATATTTGAAAAGGAAAGGAAAGGCATGTATGACAGAATTAAGGGAAAGAAAAATTGAGGACTGGAACTATTAGGCCGAGGTTACTGTCCTAGTTGCCAGGAAACCTCCTTTACCTTGTTTTGATACCACCCAGAGCTGCTCTGGCTCTGGCTGACCAAGTAGAGAGCCTCTGAATTTAGAACATGCCAGCTCAACAGAGGCTGGGTGAATTCTTTCAGGGATGTTGTAGATCAAGGGTCCACAAACCCCCAGCCACAGATTGGTACCAGTCTGTCTGTTAGGAACCAGGCCGTACAGCAGGAAGTGTGCAGCAGGCTGAGTGAAGCTTCATCTGTATTTGCATCCACTTCCCAGTGCTAGCATCACCGCCTCAGCTCTACCTCAGATCATCAGGCATTAGTTTCTCATAGAAGCACCTGTCCCTGGTGTCAAAAGAGATTGGAGATAGCTGTTGTAGATAGCCTCCATCTCTCCACTTGAGGAGAGGGTAGACTAGATCACCTCTTAGTGCCCTTTTATTCCCACCTTCGCTGATTAACAGTTCACTCAATGGACAGCACACAGTCAAATGGAGCATTTTAAAGGCTACTTGTTATGAATCTAGACTCGGACTGATGCCTGTGTTCCAAACCTGGTGCTTCTCAATCAGGTCAATGCTCTTCTTGATTTGGACACTTATTACCTTAGAGATCAGCCGTCTTCCTGTATACCCTCTAGCAACTGGGAACTACTGAGAAGCTCTTGGTCATAATTTTTTACTGGCAAAGGCAAATGTGTGTGTGTGAGAGAGAGAAAGAGAGAGAATTTCCTGTTTTCTTTTTCAATCAGTCTCCTTTAATATGTTTATGAGTTATTCACCTCTATGCAGAATTTGAACTCAAGGTCTTTCTTAAGGGGGCACTTCAAATGGACAAGAAGAGTACCAGAAGCCATGGTGTATGTAGACAGTTATCTATGCCCCATACTCTGAACCGTTAACTGGATCAGGAAGCTAAATTTAGGATGAGATTTCAAGAAGAGAGATGGCTTAGAGTTTGGCTCACCCTTCTGCTTGAAGATTTCCAAGGAATAGGGATTTTAGATGCTCAGAAAATATATCTAACCTCAGTGGGTCTAGTTTGAATGTTGTTCTGTTTTGAAATTGAGTGAGATTTTTTTAGCCTTTATTCTAGGAGTATTATTCATTTTTAAAAGCATATTAATAAATATGATACTGATAGAGAGTGAAGAAACATTTTCTCATTAAGTTGGAGGTTATGAGAGAGAGAGAGTTGACAATGCTGGGGATTAAGAAAAAGCAGTATCTAAGAGGGACACCATATAGGAAAGAACCAAGTGTGAATGAAACTTTAAAACCAGTGAAGTTATGGATACTGAGTACACAGATGATGTAGGCCCACAGGGATCACAAAAACAGAATCAGGAGGCATTATAAGGGATTTAGGATAATTTTTAAAGAATATGTTTGTGTGTGTGACTTGGTGCCCATTGCATTGTATGGTTCTAAATTTACTGATGTTATTTTATATTAATTTAGCAACTTTCTCCCAAGTTGTTTCTTAAAAACTTGTAATTGCCCAAGGACATCGCTTCCCCAATTGGTAGACTGAGTCAATTGTAATTCTGCTCAAAAATAACTTGCTTCTATGAGAACAGGCTGTTTCTGCTACAAGGTTCTAGCACATTTTACATCCCTAGGAGCCAAGTCACATGACATCCCCTACACTGATTGAAAACCAGAGAGCTAATCTCTGATGAGTCTCTTCCAAAGAAACACACAGCTGTCTTATGTGAAAACAGTATGATTAAGTGAGAATCTACATTCTGAATGGTGAGACTCATTCTCTACTTGAATCTAAAAACAGTGGCACCCGGTACGTATCTCCCAGGTAGGAAAGTAAATCATTCCTTTTGGTAGAAGATATCCTAGAAGTATTGAGTATTTTGGGTCCTCTAGCAAAATGATCTAGTCTGATCACCTTATATTGCGGAGAACCAGTAAATAAGCCCAGTTCATGGATTTAGAGCATCCAAGCAACTTCTTAGCACTCCAACTGAAATATGAAGGGACAACCAAGTACCTCAGAAATATGAAGAAAAAAGAGGCCCATAATATAGAAGATAGAACACAGACACAGACACAGATACAGATACACACACACACACACACACACACACACACACACACACACTGACAGAAGAACTTTGAAGATTCATTAAACAATTTAGAGAGAAGAAAATTTTTTTAATTTAGAATTAAGGTCTTCAGATGAATAGTGAGGCTCCTGCGACCTTGACATAAGAGGAGGCTATAAAAAAGAGAAAAGACTATGAGAGTGCTCTTGGAAATAACAAGAAGGACGAAGCATTCATCTGAAGGATTAAAGTTCAGCAAATCTCCCTAAAAGTGGGAAAATATACATAAAATAAGAAGAAAAATAATAAAATTAGGAGTTCACTGTAGAATAACATTAAAAAATATGAGTTTAAAAGAGAGAAAATAGAAATAAATTAAGGATAGAAAATTATTGAGTAAGTTTTTTTAAAACATTTTCCAGAATTTAAAGAGATAGTTTTCAGATTGATAGTGACTATTAAGAATATCTCAGCATATAACTAGGCCCAAAAAGATATTCTAAAACTTTATGAAGAGAAAAACAGCTTTCATAAAAGGATTGGGAATTATAATAGCATCAGACTTCTCAAAACTACTTCTAGAAACCAGGGAAAAAAAGAAAATGGTAGCAATGCCTTCAGAATTCTGAGGGAAATCATGCTGAGAGAATATATAGAATTCTCATAGCCAGTTGAACTCTCAATCAAATTTAAGTGTAAAAAAGACATCAGATATGAAGTGCCTTGAGAAGTTTGCCTGTTGTTTGCACTTTCTCGGGGAGTTACTAGAATTTGTGTTTACTGAGAGAAAGGTGTAACAAAGTGAGAGGCAGATTTGGGGTCCATGAAATTGGGAATCCTTAACAACAGGGAAGTATGTAGAGAAAGAAATTAAGTAAAAAAAAAAAAAGAAGAAGAAGAAGAAGAAGACCAGGAAAAGAAATAGATGTAAAAAAAGCAAATGGTATCAGAGAACTTTATAATAGCTGAACTATATGCTAGTTACATAATTTTAATAATGTTAAAATTGAACATTATTGTAACCAAAGCTTATTATATGGCTATTGGGAAGTTGATATGGAGATGTGGGTGTGTGCGTGTGTGTGTGTGTGTGTGTAAACATGTGCGCACATACATAGGGAAGAATTGGAGGCAATATAAAAGAGATTTTCATCTTTCTAAGTAAGTCAATAGATAAGATCTAAAACTGCAGAATCAAGGAATGTATATTTATTTAGTCATATGGAAAAAAAATACCAAAAAGACATAGTTAAAATGATTGAAAGCAGTTGCCTTTAAGGGTTTGAGAAACTGCTTTTGTTTTTGATTGTTATTATAAACCTATGCAACTATTCATCTTTTTGTATTTATAAATTTGATGGGGTAAATTCGAAGTGGGAAATTTCCTCACTTCTAGAATGAATAGTGAGAAAATAAATCATAGGACAGGAGGATGTGTATAGATCTAGTTAGTCCTTAATATAGACCTAGAAAAGTTCCCAGAAAGCTATTAAAATAAGGAGAACAATGTTAATCACATCTATAAAGTATGTGGAATATATAAGGCCCTTGGTTTAATATTTACACATAACCTGGAAGGTGAAAAAAAGGAATGAAAGGGATAAAATTATCATAAATGCCTTTATGTCTTCCCAAACTATTCATAATTATTTTATAAAACCTGACTGCTACATTTTGGTTCAACAGAAATTTTGAAAATTATTAATAGCTGATTGCTAATCAAAGTGTTTGAGATATTTACTGAGAATAAGAAGTTTCTGAATTGCCCAGATAATGTTGAAAACGTTCTTTCTATGAATAAATTTTTAACTCTTGTGGTGGCCAAGCTTTGATCCACATGGAATACACATTTGCAGCCAACATAACAAAGAAAGAAACTACACATAAATTTACAAAACTTACTTATAGAAAACAGTTACATTACTTACAAAAAAAGGAAGTATCAAATTATAGATTTGTTTTCATAGAACAAATACCAGTATGTAGAAATCCGATAACTTTATTTGGTATGTATTAGAAACAGTTTTTATATTCTCTTCCTGAAACCTACGTAGTCAAGTCTTTCATTTTTTGACATCTAGCCAGTACTGAGTATATGGTAGTTACTCAGTAAATATCTTCTAAATTAATGATTGAATAGTAAACAAATAAAATTTTGGAAGGTATTTGGAGAAGTCTAGAATCATAATTCAAGCAAACCAGAGAGAAAAGAACCTATTCTACTTTAAAATACTTGTCACAGACATTTTATAGTCCTCATTCTGGTCTTTTAAAAGTCTCATTGTCATAAAATAGCTTTTTATATCTAAATTAGACCTCTAGTTTTCAAGTTTATGATGATTTCCTCTTTTCCATCACTCATTTTTGGATATGGAAACTCTCTTAGCAGAATGGATCACTGGCAGACCTAAAAACTGGATGAGCTAGGGGTGTACTATGTCTGGAAAAATTTAACTCAGATATGTGCTGAGGTTTTTATAAACTTCTTGAACCTGGTGAGGAGTGAAGCACGTAGCCACTGTTTGAATAACAACTAGAAATAGCCAGAGGTTACACAACCCTTGAGAATGACAAACCAAGACTCTGCAAGATGTGACAGACTCCTTACTTAGATTAGGTAGTGTCCAAGTGGAAGAGCTGCTTAATGGGGACTTGAGGGGTCAAGGGGCTCGGCTTGCCTCTCTGACTGGGTATGCCAGGGTTTGGCCTGGCTTGTATAGCTGTCTGCATGTAGTAAATTACGTATCTTTATCTGCATTAAGTGAATTTATATCCTTTGCCTGTATGCGTTGGTGTCTTCTTGTCAATCACAGAATCATCATCTTTTTTACAACACGAAATCTTACAAATAAGGATCTTTCATATATGTGAAGAGCATTCTACCTTTCAACGTTCTCTTCCCTGGATGGATTGCCTTTTTTAAAGAGTGATTTTCAAGCCATCTAATCACCATTGCTTTCACATACCTGCCGCTAACATGTTCAAGCTTGTAGAAATTTTTTATTTTTTTTTATCATTTTTAATCACAATGTTTTCTTCTTACTCATGATAATTCAGTAGAAAATGAACATTTTTTGACATCAGAGATCCAAGTTCAGATCCAAATTTCGCCTTATATTTTGGGTTCTTTGGAAGGTATTTCACCTCTGAGGCTAATTTTTAAATGAAAATTATGGTAAATTCAAGAGTAATTTACATTACAGTTCTGAGTATTATTATGATAATGTGAGATGTGTTGAGAAATGTACCAGATGTATAACAAACATTAAATAAGTTAATTTTTCTTTTATGCATTTATTTATCAATATATGATAGTTCTGAATATCTCAAATGCATGCACAGTGTTTATTCTTATATATTTACCACAGAATTTAATGTTCAATGATAAAAATAAAGCGTGATAGTTTACCATGGGGGTTGAAAATGGTCTTATTGAGAATTATTGGAAAGAACCCTATAGTTCTCTATCCATTTGTGATGATTTTGTATGTGACAATTTAGCTAAACTGAAATATGTTTCCCAGAATTCTCTTTCTTGCATGGTTCCAAGTTAAGGCTGGCTATGAGAAAAGTTGTGCAGTGTCTGAAAGAGAAGTGAAGCAGCAGTTGTGCTTAGAAGGTTAGTGCAGGACTCCCTAACACAGGTGCAGCTTACACACATTGTAGTTGATCTACAGATACATTTGATTGATATCCAGCAGCAGCTGGATCTGCAGCTCTTCCAGCTCTCAGCAGGTGGTCTGTTTCTCTGAGACCTGGGCCAGGCACATATACAACTTTGAGGTCAAATGTGCCAGCTTTGTATGCAGGTCACCTTGTGGTCAGGTTCAGATGTAATGAGCGATAACTGCAAACAGTTTCCAGTTTGTCTTGTGGGTTCCTGTTTATTCTTTCAGATTCTAATTTGTCTTTGCTTTTGCCCATTTCATGCCCATATTTTTATCTTAAGTGGATGCCCTGCTTACATTCCATGACTTCAGGCTACCCTAGGCACAGAGACAACAGTTTTTCTTAGACTAGCTCCACAATTCAGCAAGTTCTATAATAAATCCCTTATTCCTTATTCTTTATCTGTCACAGTGGTCCTTCTTGCCTGCTTGAATCCTAACTGATATGCCATAGGCTTACTTTTTCCAAAATAGTCTTTTTTTTTTTTTTTTTGGTATTCGCGTAGATGATCTTTTCTATATCTAAGGCCCAGGAATTAATCTTGTTTCATCATTCCACAGCCAATTTAATGCAAGCTACAAAAGCATCGGTGTGTTCAACACTCATTCATGTCTATTATCTTTCTTTTTCCCTTTAGATAGTTCAGATTTATTGAATCTTCATTATGTGCCAGAGGCTATGCTAAATAGCTTACGTTATTTCATTTTATCTCCACGAAAATCCCATGAGGTAGATTACTATTACTGATCTCTTTAGAAATGAGAAATGAAAATTGTAGAGATGGCTGAGGTTCATATTGTTTCTGTGTTACTGAAACATAGTTTGGTGGCCCACTTGAAAAACTACCAACAGATCAGTTTATGGACAATCAAAATTGTTATCTGCAAAATAAGGAGACATGCCAAATTGCAGAAAGAGCAAATATCAGTAGTTAGAAAGAATATCAGTGAGTCGTGAAACCTTATTTGGTCAAAGGTCACACACAGAGGTAGAAAATGGGAGAGCCAATAGTCTGAGTCTAGAATCTGAGTGCTGAACCAATACTCTATACTACCCCACCTTTTAGCATCATACTCTTTGAATCAGTTTATCATTTTTTTTCCCACAAAAATCTGCTAGAATTATATTGAATACAATGATTCATTTGAGGAGAACTGCCACCTTAAAAATATTGAGTCAGTCTATAAATATGTGATATTTATCCATTTGTTTCCATTTTCTTTTCCTTCTCTCAACAAATTTTTATACTTTTAAATATAGAGGATTTACATATCTTTTGTTAAATTTATTCTAAGTATTTTATTCTTATCATTTGAATTACTCTTCTAAGCTCAAAGAATTGGGTAATTTGAATAAAGTAACAAAATACACAGTGACAGAATTTAATTAGAAAAGAGTTACTAATTAATGGCAAAATTTTCAAGTTGGGTAGCCCTTCTGCACCCTCTTAAGGTAAAATAAACATATTGACCAAAATGTAGAAAAATGTAGATAATTGTACCCTAAATAAGTGCACTAAAACACATCATTAAATGGTACTCCAAATTTAGAATGCCTTCACTTATTTCCTAGTGCGTCGCTGGATTTAGGTGCCGGATGGCAGAGTAAAATTATCAAATGCTAATACGGCAATGAGAAAATTGGTTCCACTGGCCATTCAACTAAGTTTGTTAAGACTGCCACCCCAGTGAATGACCTAAATGGGATTCTCGGGTAGAAATTTCGGAGAGTAAGAGGAATACAAAGTGCTTCATCCTCTCAAAATTGTGGAGCATTTATAAAGAATGACCTGGGACTTAATACAAGCTATTATCTAAGTGATTGCAGAGATAATAAGCATTTTGACAATCTAGCAGTAGTTCTCATATTATGACAATAAGAAGAAAAGAGATGGTAACTTTCATCATGAGCTTTAATATTCTATTCATTCAAATTAGAGTTTCCAGCATGAAAATGGGTAGCTAACAGAAGGTATTTTTCAGAGCAAATTGATAGCGTATACTTGTTCACTAGTGTCAAACTTGAAGCTATAGAAATTTTAATTCTTGTATTATAGATTTAGCAATAAAGAAGCAAATGCCCTTTCACTAGACCCACTTATAATTTCTTGAAACTATCTACAGACTGGCAGTTGGGGCTATTTGGGATTCTCAAAGTGCGGTATTCTAAATTATTGGCTGCCATCCTTCCTTGCATGTATATTTTGCCATAGTCTCATAGAAGTGGTATATACTTATTTGCTACTGGACTTTGGCCTTAGCTATGGGACTTGCTTGGTTGATGGCATATGTGGGGGAAGAAATAACAAGGTGCCAGTTCCAAGTCAAGGCCTTAAGGGCCTTAAGCGTTTCCATTTTTTATGCCCCTCTGCCACCAGAAAAGCTTCCCTGGGTGACTATTATTTTTTCAGCCAGCACCCTGGAATGATCACATGTGGAGTAGACCTGAATGATAAACCAGGTTTAGCTAGGCCTGCAACTAAATGCAGCAGCCATCTAGCCAAGCCCAGCCTACACCATCAACCTCACATTTCTGAGAAGAAACGATTATTTTCTTTTAAGCTTCGGAGCTTTGGGGTTGTTTGTTCAGCAACCTTGTAGCAATACCTAACTGATACAAACTTGGTACTGGAAACGGGGTGAAGCTCAAATTAAAACATAAATACATGCCATTGGATTTGGAACTGAGCAGTGAGTGGGTCAAGATTGGAAAATGGTAAAGAAATTGAAAATTTTCTGGAAATTTACATCTGGAAAAATAATGACTCATATTGCAAAGAGGCAAAACATTTAGTTAAACTCTCACCTGCTATAACTTGGAAGATAAAAATTGTACCCCACCAAATTGTAGACTTTGGCAACATAGTTTCTAAGCAAATATAATAGGCGGGAGCTGGTATCTTTTAGCTCATATATTCTATTTCTACAAGAAAGAGATGAGATCAGAAAAGAATTTACCAGTTTGTAAAGCAGAATGTTATAAATCCAGAAATTGCTGGCTTTGAAAATTAAACTATTCCTCATCTTCAGCTTCTCCAGCCAATAAAAGATTCTCAGATTAAGATATAGGATGGGGACAAAGATTAAATCAATATTAGTATACAGCCTGGGGGGCACAGAACAAATCAGAGTTTGATCCTTACACCATTTGTTAAGATTTCTGAAAGAATTAAGGTGGTGTCTAGTAGATCTCTTCCAGCTATAAAAAAAGAATATCTAGAGAAGCCTTTTCAGATAAAAGAACTTGTTCTTTCGAAACTATTTATGACATATAAAGCACTAAACATTGATAACAATTTTGTATAAATCTGGCAAGCTTAATTTTTAACATATTTTTTGAATTATACGAAGTAATTGACATATTTTAGAAGATTAATATTTTATTTTGGGTAGTATAATTTGATTTTTGATTCTCAAGAACATTTTTTTAATTATAAAAATAAAGTATTTCCTACATAGGAAGATTGTCACATTAAGGGAGTTTACTGGCATTGTCCTACAGAAACCCAAGGTATCCAAGATTAAAAGTAGAAAGAGAAATGCACATTAAAGAAAATTGTGGCAATATTTTTGGCCCACAAAATATACTGAAAAAAACATATAGATATAGAAGACCTACAATATTTTTGAGAGATTTGACCAGCAAATGTTCTACAATGCAGGACTGAGAATGACCGGGCCTGCTGGAACTATAAGACCTTTGGGCTTCTAACTGTCTATAAGCAGGAAACAGTCTGAGAAAGTGACTCAGCTTCCATAAAATGCATTTGAGACAAAGTTTTTCTCAGAAATGGCCAAAGAGGATGATTGGGAAAAAAAGGCATCCAGGAGGGTAGAACAGCAAACCAGGAGTAAAAAAGGGACTGGGGAACCACTCCAAGAAGCAGAATTGGGGTATTAGCAAAGACCACTCCCTATCTCTAGAAGAGCAGTGCCTGGCAATATTTTCCCAATGAGACTTCAAAATTTTATAGACTAAATAAAATTTAGTGCCTACTCTGTACTACATTTCATTCTTTTCTCTTCCCATTTTCCAATAAGAACACTTATTGTAATTAGTCTTTCTCCATTCCAGTAGTGTGTGTTGCGTTTGGGGGAAATAACTTGCCATTGTAGTTCATAGGTTTCCAGATTAAAAAGGGCCTCATATGGACTGGTGTTCATTATGAGATCCTGGACATTGAACCTAATGTCATGTAGTGTGAGATGTCGTAGGGTTCTGGAAAGAGGGTGAATATTTTGTTTATTTGTTTATTTTTTGTTTGCATGTGTGTTTTACTGTTTTGTTTTTGCAAGGTGGAGGGTTTGCAAATAGTAATTGTGGCCAGAATGTGGATTGTGGTACAACGAAATTTTGTCTCCTATTTTTATCCCTTTTGCATCCATATTCTTTCCATGACTTTATCTGGAGCATAATGTTAAATACTATGCCTTGATTTTGACCTTAGCATTGTCCAATTGCATGTGGTAACAGTAGTTCCCATTCTAAGCCTAGACTTGAAGTGGCATTATTAATTTTATATTTGTTCTCTCTGTGTATCTGCCATCTCCATGGGAAGAGCATTCCTACTGCCCCATCAGCCAGAATGAACTGAGTGAACCAAGCCCAACCAGACCTACAGCTTGAATCAGAGCCATCCTAGCTAGGTCCAGTCTAGATTAGTTGATCCTCAGCCAACTCACAGTTCTATGAGAACAGATTATTGTAATTTTAAACCACTTAGTTTTAGAATGGTTTGTTAAACAACATTAGTGCAGCAATATGCAGCTATCCGTAATATATCACAAAAGAGGAATAGCAAAGAATAGCACCAGCAGGAAAGAGTATATCTAGTGCGGCCACTCGCTTGACAATGAGACTGTCCATTTTAGTTTCTGACTCTTGTCCTGTTCATCCTAACCCTGCTAAACTCTATCATTTTCAGATGACCTTCATTATCAGTGTCATATTCTACTAAGGTCTAAAATAAAGCAGACCAAAAAAGTCAGCTGAATAAGAAGACACCGTTTATCTTCTAGAAAGCATTATGAATAAATGGTAATGCAGATGTTTTCTCCTGTACTAGGAACTAAAGGTTTGTGTCTCTGAAAAATTCAAATGTTGAAGTCCTAATCTGCAACATGATGGTATTTGGCACTGGGCCCTTCAGGAAGTAATTAGGTTTAGATCAGGTCATGAAGATGGAGCCCCCATGATGAGATTAGTGCCCTTATATGAAATGGAAGAGATCAGAGCCCTCTCAGTCTGCAGAATGTAAGAATACAACAAAAAAGGCAGCCTTGTGTGAACTCAGAAGTGCTCTCACCAGTCACTGAATTTGCCAGCACCTTGATCGTGGGCCTCCCAACCTCTAGAACTGTAAGAATTAAATGTTTGTAGTCAGTTTGGGCTGCTATAACAAAATACCATAGACTGTAAGCCACCCAGTCTGTGGTATTTTGTTATAGCAGCCCAAACTGACTAAGACATTGTATTATTTGAAAATCACATTAAAATGAGACATTAAGGGAGTAATCTCAGCAATGTGGTAGAATAAGACATCCTTCATCATATCTCCTTACCCCCGATAACAATAATTTAGCATCCATCCATGGACAAAGTTGCCTTCGTGGGAGCTGTGGGCTCCAGCCCTGTACAAGGGAACTGGAAGAAGTCTAACCCACCCATGTGTTGGATAATAGGCATACAGACCTGAGCCTTGGCTATGGACACAAAAATGACCCATGTACTAGCTCTAGCTCGTCTTGGCCCTTGTTCTCTAAAGCCCCTGGAAAACACTGTTTTCAGATAGTCACACATGGATGAGAGAGTTTTTTGGAAGCCAGGTTTCCAGGAGAGAAGTTCCAGCACAACACTGGAGTGCAAAAAACAAAAACAACAAGTTTGGACATATTAGAGAGAGTTAGAGAAACAGTGTGACTTTATCCACATCACCCCTACGCTAAGGTGCACATCTCAGTGCCAAGAGAAATATTCTCAGCCCATGATTTCTCCTGTGGGGGTAAAGTGAGAGTGTGTGAGTGAGTGCCAAGCTTCCCCAGTGATATGAGATGCTGCCAAAGAGGCTCTCTCTTGCCTCTTCCAGGACCCTGAGTCATGGGTGGGAAGAAGCTGTGAGAGCAGCAAATAAACTCTTGAAGAGCGTTAAAGGAACATAGATTCTACTAACTGCATTGTGGATTCCATCAAGAAAATCACCCATTAGCTGCTGGGATGCCTTACCCTTGGATCCCCCAACTGGTCAATGGGCACCCCCAGCATTCTGCACACCTCACCCACTCTCACGCCCACCCAATTTCTGGTTCTCTGTGCACACTCTCAAAAGCAGCAAGAGTGAGTTTAGGCAGATGACACAGTGTGTTTTCTGTGTGTTTCTGAGCATACACAGAAAACCAGCCCAAACCTGTGAGTCAGGGAGAGAGCACAAAGTTGAGCTTTATCTCTGCCCTTGGAAAAGCAAAAGAGAGGCTATCAGCATGTAGCCTGCTACACTGCAGGATCGAAAGAAGGCATATAGAGCACAAAATGTGGAGCAGGCCTCTCCACTGAAGGTCTGAGAAATGCCTAGCAGGGCTGATGGAAAGTATTTCTCCCCTAGTCAGTTAATAAAGACTAGAGGAGGTGAATGCTACTTCAAATGCAAAGACAAGACTTGAAGGAACACAAAAATCAAGGAAACGTGACACTATTAGGGAATCACAATGATCTTCCAGGAACTGACCCCAAAGATATGGAGATCTGTGATTTACCGGATAAAGAATTCAATAGTTGTTTTGAGAAAGTTCAGAACATTACTTCCAACAGCAGAAGAATAAACAGTCTTCCAAGTGCACACAGAGCATTCTCTAGGATAGATCATACGAAAAGTCACAAAGCAAATCTTAGCAAATATTTTTTATTTATTTTATTTTTTTTATTATGATGACATTGGTTAATGAAATCCAGTACGTGTACAATTCCTTTAGTGTACAATTCAACAGTAAGTCATATATATTTTGCACTGTGTATTCACCATCCATAGTTAGATTTCTTTCTGTCACCACATATTTGACCCCTTTTACCCCATGTACCTCCCCTTTCCCCTCTGGTAACCACTAATCTATTGTCCATGTCTATGAGTCTCTGTTTGTTTGTCCTGTTTATTTGTTGCTTTTAGGTTTATATCCCACATATAAGTGATATCATGTGGCTGTCAAATTTTAAGAAGATTGAAGTCATACGAAGTATCTTTTTTGATCAAAATAGTCTGAAAATATAAATTGATAACAGGAGGAATACCGGAAAGTTCATAAATATGTTGAAATTACCACACTCCTGAACAACTAATGAGAGAAAGAAAAAAATTAAAAAGAAAATAAAAAAATATTTTGAAATAAATGAAAATGGAATACAACACACCAAAACTAATGGGATGCTGCACAAGCAGTTCTAAGAAGGAAACTTATAGCAATAAATGCCTACCTGAAGAAAAAAAAGTTCTCAAATAAACCTAACTTTATACCTCAAGGAATTAGAAAAAGAAAAACAAACTAAGGCCAAAGTTAGCAGGAAGAAGGAACTAACAAATATCAGAGCAGAAATAAATGAACCAGAGAAAAAGTAAAAAACTAAGAGCTGGGTTTTTTGTTTTGGGGTTTTTTTTTGAAAAAAATAAATAAAATTGACAAACTTTTAACCAGACTAAGAAAAAGAGAAGACTCAAATAAAATTAGAAACAAAAATGGAGACATTTCCACTGGTACCACAGAAATATGAAGGATCATAAGAGACTATGATGAATAATTGAATGCCAAAAATTGGATGACCTAAAAGAAATTAATAAATTCCTAGAAACATACAACCTACCAAGACTGAAGTATGAATAAACAGAAAAATCTGAACAGATTTGCTAATAAGGAAATTGAATCAGTAATCAAAACTCTCCCAACAAAGAAGAGCCCTGAACCAGATGAGTTCACTGATACATTCACCCAAACATTTAAGGATGAATTAATGCCAATTCTTATTAAGCTCTTCCAATAAACTGAAGAGGGATAATTCCAAAACTCATTTTATAAGACCAGAATTATCCTCATATAGGAAAACTACAGGCCAATACCCAGCTGCAAAAATACTCAACAAATATTAGCAAACCTAATTTCACAGCTCATTAAAAGGGTTAAAATGATCAGATACCATGATCAAGTAGGATTTATCCCTGGGATACAAGGATGGTTCAACATATGTAAATCAATAAGACACCATATTAAAAGAATGAAAGAAAATCTTATGATCATTTCAATAGATTCAGAAAAACATTTAACAAAATACAACATTCCTTCATGATTAAAAACTCTCAATAAATTTTGTATAAAAGAAATGTATCTCATCATAATAAAGGCCATATATGACAAACACACAACTAACATCAATGGTGAAAGATTGAAAGCTTTTCTTCTTATAATCAGGAATAAGACATGGTGCCTACTCTCACCACTGCCATTTGGCATAGAAATGGAAATCTTAGACAGCAATTAGGCAAGAAAAAGAAATGAAGATCATCTAAATCAGAAAGAAGTACAACTGTGCTTGTTTGTAGATTATATTATCTTGTGTATAGAAAATACTAAAGAATCCACCAAAAAACTATTAATAACTAATCGGTGAATTCAGTAAATGTGCAGGATGCAAAATCAACATACAGAAATAAGTTGTATTTCTATGAACTAATGACAAACCAACTGAAAAAGAAGTAAAGAAAATAATCCCATTCACAATAGCATAAAAAACAACAAAATAATTTGGGATAAGTTTAGCCAAGAATGTTAAAGTCCTATACACTGAAAACTATAAACTTTGATTAAACAAATTAAAGAAAACACAAATAAATAGAAATCTATATCTTGTTCATGGATTAGAATTAATATAATTAAAATATCCATTCTACCCAAAGCCACTATAGATTCAATGTAATCCCTATTAAAATATCAATCCATTTCATAATTCCAAAATTTGTATCAAACCACAAAAGACCATGAATAACCAAAGCAATCATGAAAAAGAACAATGCTGAGGCATCACATTTCTTGATTTCAAACTACTGTAAATTGGTAGTCATCAAAACAGTATGGTTCTGGAATAAAAAGAGACACATGGACAAATGGAACAGAATTAAGAACCCAGCAATAAACCCTCACATATGTAGTAGTCCACTAATATTTTACAAGGGAACTAAGAATACATAGTGGAGAAAGAATAGTCTCTGCAGTAAGTGGTTTTGGGAAAACTGTATAATTACACGCAGAAGAATAAAACTGGACCTCTATCTTACACTAGTTACAAAATTAATTTAAAATAGATTTAAAAACTAAACACAACACCTGAAACCATAAAACTCCTAAAAGAAAGTGGGATAAAAGCTCCTTAACATAGGTTTTGGCAATAATATTTTGGATATAATATCAAAAGCACAGGTAACAAAAGCAAATGTAAATAATCATGACTACATCAAATTAAAAAGCTTCTGCACAGCCAAAACAACAATTATCAAAATGAAATGGCAACCTATAGAACTGGAGAAAACATTTGTAAATCAGATATATGATAAAAAGTTAATATTCAAAATATAAGGAACAAATACAACTCACTAGCAAAAAGAAAACCTCCAAAAATCAGATTTAAAAAATGGATAGAAAAATGAATAGACATTTTTTCAAATACATACGAATAGCCAACATGTACATGAAAAGGTGTTCAACATCATTAACTATCAAGGAAATAGAAATCAAAATCATGAGCTATCACTTCACACCTGTTAGAATTGCCATTATCAAAAAGACAAGAGATAAGTGTTGGCAAGGATGTGAAGAAAAGGGAATCCTTGTGCATTGTTGGTGGGAAGGTAAATTGGTAAAGCCATTATGGAAAATAGTATAAAGCTTCTTCAAAAAATTAAAAACAAAATTATCATATTATCTAGTAACTCCACTACTTGGTATATATCCAAAGGAAATAAAATCAGTATCTTGAAGATGTCTGCACCCATGTGTTTATGGAAGCATTATTTATTATAGCCGACATAAAGGAAACGAATGGTGAAAGAAGATTTGGTATATATACAGAATAAAATATTATTGAGCTACGAGAAAAAAGGATATCTTGCCATTTGCCACAGCATGGATGGACCTTGAAAGCATTGTGCTAAGTGAAATAAGTCAGACAGAGAAAGACAAATACTGCATGGTTATCGCTTTTATATGGAATCTAAAAGGCTGAACTCAGAAACAGGCTAGAATGGTGGCTGCCCAGGACAGGTTGTGGGGAAGTGGGGAGCAGTCGATCAAAGGGTACAAACTTCAAATTATAAGATGAATAAGCTCTGGAAACATCATGTACAGTGTGGTGATTATATAGTTAACAATACTGTATTATATACTTGAAAATTGCTAAGAGAGTAGATCTGAAATGGTCTCACCCCAAAAAGGAAATGGTAATTATGTAAGGTTGTGGAGGTGTTAATAAACCCTACTACGGTAATCATTTCACAATATATAAGTGTATCGAATTATCACATTGTATGACTTAAATGTACACAATGTTATAAGTCAATTATGTCTCAATGAATTTGAAAAAAAATTTAAATGCATTGAATAAGTAGATTTTTTTTTTAACTACACTGCAATAAACTTCTGCTTGCCCATCCAGATGTACTCTCTACCCTTCTTCACCTTGCTCTGTGCCCTGGGAGGTGACCTGTGTGGGATTCCCAGTGGTGTTTTGCCAACAAGGAGCCCTGGCAGGAGATCAAAGATGCATAGGAGACCGAGATCAGGGTATTTATTCTCCTGGATCCTTTGTTTCAGGGTCACCATAGGCTGGCAATTGCCCTAAGTGAGGTCACTGTTCCTCTCTTGGCAATGCTCCCTACATGACCTTTCCCTGTGGAGTTCTGGTTGAGCTACCTCTCCGCAGGTCCCCAGAGAGGTAATATAATTCTTAG
This sequence comes from Pteropus alecto, assembly GCF_000325575.1. Lineage (NCBI taxonomy): Eukaryota > Metazoa > Chordata > Mammalia > Chiroptera > Pteropodidae > Pteropus > Pteropus alecto. Next base: position 3,538,251 of record NW_006441953.1, on the reverse strand, counting down.
TCTCAAGGGAACACCATCGTGCTTGTGTCTTTTTATAACCTCTCCTTTTATACGGTCATCCCAATTTAGTGTGCTAGAATCTTGATGGAGACACGAGTAAGCAAATCCACACAATATAAATATGGCAAGGCAAGCTCATCTAAAATAATCAGAAAACAACAGTATGTAAAGAAAACACATTTCTTAAAAATTGTGACTCCTCAGCATTTACACACATACTACCATAACATAACTAATAATTGCGTACACTGCTGTCTCAAGTTTTAATTTATGATATATAAAACTTTAATATTGATAAGTTTTATAAAAATCAGGCACATTTAATTTTTACACATTTTAAATTATTCAAAAGCAATAAAGTTATCTATTTTAGAGAACTAATATCACTATTTGTGATAACGTTTTGATTTTTGACCTTCAGGGACAATATTTCCTTTTATCACACAACTAAAGTATCTCTTATAAAGAAAGTTAGTCATGTTATCTGTAAATACACATGTTTAGAAAGCATTGAATACATTAAAACATTGCAGAATTCATTCATCTGGGGGCTGAACATTTATGTTATTCATTACTAATAACTCGTCAGATTCTTCAGAAAATCCTTTTTTCAGTCAATGCTGGAAAAGTGCCAATGTATATTATCACTAGACACCTGTGCCTTAAACTGAAGCTGTGGCAATCTCGCCATGCTAGAGCATGAAGCTGGACGTGCACAACTGAAATGGATCCATCTAACTTTTTAAGGGGAGAGGTTGAAATCCCCTAAGGGTGTTCTTACAAAGTGTAAATTCTCTGATGTAGAGAGTTTAGCATAAAACCCCTTAATCTACCTGATGGTATTTTAACACCATTCTTTCCTAAAGAAAAGAATAAAGTAGAATGAAACAAAACCAGTATCTTTAGAAAAGAGGAAATGTTTATAGAAAATATAGTGTCATTTTAAGATCAGCTGATGACTGCTGTCCTTCAGAATTCTAGAAATTCTTTATGTTTCCATTTGAAAAAAAGGAGCCCAAATTCTCTCTCTCTCTCCCTCCTTCCCCAAACACACACACACACACACACACACACATACACACACACACCACGTGTATGTGTGTGCAAGTACAAAGACATAAATAATTCTGGTTTTTTTTCACATTGAAATCTAAGTTTATTTCAGAATCCTAGACTACAGTCCTAGCTCTGTAGCTTTCCATAATATGACATGTTTAGGACAAATAAAACACTCATTTCAACAAGCTAAGATGGAAGCGAATGGTAGAAGTAAAAAAACTGAAAAGCATGAGATGAGAGATGAGATGAGTTAGTTTTATTCCCTTTCCTAGTTCCTTCACAGAAAGTCTAACTTATAGGGTACACTATTTTAATCAGACCTCAAAGACAAAATAATACTTTATATCTTAGGACAATATCAGGACCTCATCCTGAAAAAGGGATTTGAATTGTTGAAAACAAAGCCTGTATTAAAAGTGCCCCAAGATCCAAAAGTATGCATAGGAAATGAGAAATAAATGTTTTAAAAATCACGTAGACGGTAACTTATGCACAAATAAAACTTATAGTTTAGCTTAGACATAGGGTAAAATTCAGAATAATTCAGTTTTCCCAGGGATGCAGGCTTCAAAACACATAGCCACCTCTGACTCTTTTTCTTTGTGGACAGTCTCAGTCACCAAGAACTAAGGGGTTTAGCAGCCTAAATGCCTCCTTGAACTATCCTTTCCTTCCCATTTCCATGACCATTATGCAGCCTTTTGGCTAAGTACCTGGTTATAGGATAATAAGCTCCTAAATTAACCCTCCAATCCTGGTATTTTCTCTATCCGGTCCCTACATCATGATTAGATTAATTATTGCTAAAACTCAGCTTTTAACCTGTCACTATCTTGCTCTAAATCTTTAACGATTCTAGAAAGTAAAGTCTAAACTCTTTTACAAGCTATCCAAATCCAGTACAACATAAAAATTTTAAACCCAATGGAATCATGAATAAAAAATAATATTACAACCATTAGAATCTAGGCCTACTTAAAATTTACAAATTGTGCTTATGTACTTAATCTCTTTATATCCTCTACATAGCCTTGTAGAAAGGTGATATTTATTATGAACATCATTATTCCCATACTTAGGTACCTCAGCATAAATGATTTCTATGTTTTTGTGTATTGTGCTGGGGCAAGGGGAGGAAGCGCAATAGGAATGTGGCAAAGAAAAGAAAGAGCAGAGACTGGCTTTGCAAAGCAGCCTGAAGTCTAGAGCAGGGCTGCTCTGTGTGGTCAAAGGAGCCAACTTCTTGGCATCGCTGAAGAGCAAGACAAGCAAGTGGCCTCTTCCGAAGAGGAAGTGCCTTTGCTACTAGCATTAAGTAAGTTGCTAGAAAGAAGTCGGCACTATAACATTTAGATGTTAGGAGAGGAAAATTACAAGAAGAGAATAATTTAGGGAA
>NW_006441953.1:3480299-3535786 GCF_000325575.1 Pteropus alecto | reverse complement strand
AGTGACTTACCAGTCTAACAACTTTTTTCACTCTTTTGAACTTTCACCAGCCCTATCTCCTATTACTTCTTGACAAAAAGGTCCCCGCCCATTCAAATTGGGCCCTATAACTGTGTCCTCCAAATGCTTTGCTCCTTCAAGTCTCCTTGCCTTTTCCTTATGTTATATCAAGGATTATAGTTGGTCTGAAATTATACTTATTCAGGGTACCTAGAGAAGGAGTTTAAGAATATTCATAAATAAAAAAATCTGGCAAAAAAAGTTCGATAAATGATCTAGGGAAAAGCTTTTTTTAAAATATTTTTTTATGTTGCTTCTGCCTTTCTTTATGCATGTGTTCCATTATTCTTGCTACCCACTGATGCCTCCCCCTCCATAGTCCATAATCCAAATCCAAGATAATTAGCATGCTTACCAAGATTAATCACTGGCAGAGCACTTCATGCAAAGCCTCCATGGATTACTGACAAGATTGTGGATGGCTCACCTTTGTATCAGGTGCCCATTCTTAGTTCAACAAGTGAAGTTAAACAAGAATTTTGGGTGAAATAATTATAGCTAGAAGGAGAAGATGAACATGGCAGCTATTATGAGTGACATATCCAGTAAATGATCCCTACTAAAATGCCTCTTCTATCCTTCCTGCTCACTCCTATTTCACAAATTCTTCCAAGAATAGCTCCTATTTTTATTTCCTTCCTGAAACTCTCTCAGCTAGTCCAGGTCATGGTGCAGTGGCCAGACCATGAAGTTTGACATCACACGTATCTCACACTCATCACAGAATTTATACCTTAGGTAGTTTGTGAAATGTTGTGATATGTTGTGATAAATCTCAAACTTAAGTGTGTACAAGTGTCACCTAGAAAGCTGATTGAAACACACATTTCTGGACGCCAGTCCCAGAGATCTGATTCAACAGGTCTGAGTTGGGCCTGGGAATTTGCATTTATGCAACTTTCAGGTGATGCCGATAATGCTTGTCCATAGAATATGCTTTGTGTACACTCACCTCCAAGTTGCATGGGTTTGGACAATTTATTTAGTCTCTGTCTATACAACAGGGATGCTGGTAGTATTCCATTGGACTGTCACGTAATTTATACAAATAAAAATATATCCCATGTATATTATATACTAGCAATAAAAATTAATTAGTCCACCTCCCCTTTCTGTTATATTTGGCAGTGTGGGGACAAGGCTAAGAGCAGAAACATGGCACCAGAGGACCTCAGTTTAAATCATAGCTCTGCAACTTAGAATCTGTGTGAGTTTAGGCGAGTCATTTGGCCTCTTTCTTCCTCTGTAAATTGGGGATAATAATATTAGCTTCCTCAGAGATTTGTTGAGGCAATATATTAAATGAGGCAATATATGCAAAACACTTGGAAAACTGCTTTACGTATAGTAAGAACTGTGTAGGGGTTAGTTATTACTATTGAAATCATTTTGCAATTTCTCTCAGTAGAAAGACTATTTAAAAAAGTGATAAAATGTGAATGTTAATACAATATAAAATGTATTACTAAAATATACCTATTTATATTTTCAAGTCTTACAAAGTCAAGTTTAGTTTTTGAGTTTTTCTGGGTTCTTTATTTACAGATATAAGTTCATGTATCTAAGTTCACAGTTTATGAGCTAGCAGTGCCACGTATTTAAAGATAGTCGTAAATGTTTAAATCTCCTTCAAATTTATGTTCACTGCAAGTATCAGAGATGATCTCATCATCCTTCCTTCACACATGGTACAAAGCTACTTTGTTAAACACCTTTCCTGAACACGTGCTTTCTACAAATTATAAAAGGTGGCCTTGGGGGTATGACCGAGAAAGAAAACTTGTGTGCAAGCTGTGAACTATTGAATGAACTATTCTATAAACATAATGAGTGAAGCATTAAAATATACCCACAGCAATAGTATTTCCTTCATTGCTTTATAACTGTTTACTTGTTTCTCTTCTCTGCTAAAATGTAACTTATTTGATCATAAGAACTTTACATTTTCCATAAGCCAGGAAGAGTGAGGATATCACAACAGAAAAAGGACAGTTTTGAAAGTCAGCATATACTGCTATGACTTCAAGTCAGATCTTCAAACATGCTGTCTAAAAGCGGGGAAGTCCAAAGAGTAGAAATAAAACTTGTGGATAATATCACTTACCATGAAGTATCATAGTAAAGATGACATTTGATAACGTAGGTAAAAGCACTTGGCTCAAAGGAGGTGATTCAATTAATAGTAGTTACTATTCTTTTTTCTTGTATTCTTGGCATCTATCATGGTGAGTAACACAGCGTAGGTGCTTGAAAATGTTTCTTGAAATAATCAGTGTAGTATTAATTCAGCAGCTTGGCAGTGCTTCGTTCTCTATGTTCATTAATTCCAGATCACAAATCAGCATGTTCAATAGCACCAAGTCACTAAGTCATATTTTCCTTAGAAAATAATGACAATTACTGATCACTTTGGTTCATTAAGTAAATAACCTAATTACTCTGTGGGTTATTATCCTATAACCAGGTACTTAGCCAAAAGTTCAATCCAAGGACTTGACCATATGAGATAAAAAATATTCTAACTATATTCTTTTGCCTTTTCTAAGATATTGCTCCTTTTTGTTTTGCTTGTCTCCATGGAAGGTAATAAAAGTTACTTTATTGCAATAGGGTAAACCCCATCTAAAAATCACAGTGTGGACTGGAATGAGCTAAGATGTTGGCTTTGATTCAGTAGATAAGTGATTTAAAATTTTCAGTATTAAGAATATTCCAGAATATTTCCAGCCATCACTGATCTAACAGGAATGATAATACTCACTAAACTGTGCTGTAATGAGATTTATATTCCTGTCTAGCCCTTTTCCTGGCTCTTTCTTTTTATTCACTATCATTTATTATTGAAGACATCTTGATAATCCATATTCCTTCTTTTTAGATAGTCGAATATCCTTATATGAAAGAAAAGTTTGACTGGAACATTTTTTTAAAGGAAATTTGCATTCCAGTTCGGGATATGACAGATTTCTTGCAATATGTATATAGTTACCCCACAGACATATAAGGAAATACTGAGAGATGTAGGAAGGTTCTGAGAGAACATATGACTTTGGAGAACACATAGAGAAGTTTTAGAGATAAAAAAAAGTTTCCATAGGGGGTTGTGATGTAGGTAAAATAATAATAATAATGCTAACAGTTTTAGTTACCTCAGAAATTAAATATGACACTTTTGCTTTTTCCTCTTTCCTCATTAATTATTTAAGTCTAGAGTACCTATTTTTTTTTCATTAGTAAAATTTAATTCATATAAAGGCTTAATTTTAGTTCTTGTTTTAGATTTTTCTGCTGTTTCACATTAATGACCTCTATTCTTTGTGAAATTCTTTTCTTCAATTTTTGCAGACACTAGCTGCTTTCGGTTATTCCATTTTGAGCACACTTGTCAAAACTCCCTGAAGTGTCCTCTGTCATCATTCTGCCGTGAGGCAGTGCAATGTAGTAGTTCAAAGCACAGGCTCTGGAGCCGGATCACCTGGACATGGATCCTGACTCTGCGCTTACTGGCTCACTATCTTTGGGCTGGTTACAAGACATCCCGTTAATAGGCTTTGTGGTATAGAATATACATTCAGATAGAAAATCTTACCATCTAAATATAAATCTAATTGCCATATCTATACAGAAATTTCACACATGCTTAATTTAAGCTTACAAAGCGAATGCTTAATGCCTAATTTGGATGTTTTTGGCTCCGTGTAACAAAAATCCTCTTTGAAAAGATTTATCAAGAAAGGTCAGTTGTGTGTTTATAAATGAGCAAGCCCAGAGCTAGCTATGCTATGCTTCAGGCTAGGTCCTGAGTTGTTCCGCTGGCTTAGTGGGGTCATAAGGACCGGGTTCCTTCTATCCACTTGGCTGCCCACACTAAGATTTCATTCTTAGGTGGCTTCCTCATAGTAGCAAATTTGCTGCCAGTGGTAATCTGGGCTGTGTGCTTATTCGCGAGGTCCAGGGTGAAGAACGTCAGGGGTAGTGAGGAGAGGTCGGGGAGTAGAGAAGGAAGTTACTGAATTCCTGAGCAGAGGCTCCATTCCCAGAACTCCCAGCAAGTCTCTCTTATTCTCCCACTGGCCTGCATTGTCTTAGTCCTCCCCATCCCTAAAAAGGGATGAAATTGTCATGATTAGTTAGCCTCATTAGCTTGTGGGGGTGAGAACTGGACCCAGGAAAATAAATACAACAGTGTCAGATTTCTTCATATGTAACGGAAAAACTTCTGAGGAAACTAGATGATTCAGTTAATGAAATATATTTTGTTGTTATGGGAATTACTTCATAATCATGTGACTCAAGTTATATGTTGGGAATATCTTGGCAGTCATGTAGGAGACATTTCCATTTAAATTAACGTTTTCATATGACCTATGATTCGATGTTAACCTCTGGACTGCAGGGGAGATAGAAAAAAATATATATTAATTACCATTCCATGTGCAACCAATAAAAATGAAGGCCAACTTAAAAAAAAAGTAACAACCAAACAAAGGTTATATCAGTGTTCTGAATATCGGTTCTGTTATGGGAAAAAAAATGTACTGTAAGTAACTAATGAACATTTCCCTCTTTCCATCTGCTTCAACTAGAAGAAATACTTCACACAATCATTCAGATGAGAAAGCAAGTAAAATTAGAATGGAATGGAAAGCCAACTGAATTCTATTGAGGGTATGTTCATATTCATATCACAAAAAAACAGAAGTATGACTTAGTTGCCTAGGAATTAGTATTTGCAAATGAAATGTAAATGGTGCTACTCAAACTGACTTTACATAGACCAGCAATATTATGAAGAAAAACTTTATAGATCTTTAAACCCCTCCAAGATGACTGCATCATGTTTCAAAGATAATTTGGATTTATAAATTAATTTTACAGGTCGATGAGGTTGTCCACAATTTTAACAGAATTATCATTAATGAATGTGAGAAATGCAACAGACAGAACGTATTTGATTTTAGTAATCTGAGATAGTTTCTTAAAAGTTAAAATTAAGTTGCATTGAACTTTCTTATGCCACCAGAAAATAAAATTGATAGAACTACAAATGAGGAGTAATGATGAATAATGCGATCTTATTTCAAGGTATTTCCAACCAAGTTATGAATGGATTGATGTTAGGTATAGTCGTGTTTAATATCTGCATTAATCACTTGGAAATAGGAATAAACAATATGTTAATGGAATTTGAAGATGATATAAAAGGTGCTGCCAGCATGCATAATGAAAGATGAATAAATGATTTTGAAAGCATATGAGTGAGGAAAAATGAGCTTTTACTTAAAAAATCAGATGAATACAATTGATATAATTTTTAAAGAGTTATTCTATGGAAGGAAAAGTAAGCATAACTAATGTGCAAAAGAGAATTTAACAACTATTTACAGAAGATTTGACTTAGTAATAATGTAAAAATGAATATAGTATTTGAGTACTAGCTATGTTAAATTTTCACTTTACAATAAGAGGAAAACACTGTTTCTCTATTTAGTTTTGAAGAGACCAGTATTAAAATATTGAAAACATTTTGGTGTTTATCAGTGCACCAAAATACAGGAAAACAGGATTAAATACATCTAAATGAGATGGGCAGTAAAAATGATTAAGGAGTTAGCATGAAGAACTTCTAGGAAAAGACTGAAATGATTGATACTTCTATTGATACCCAAGAAAAAGAAGCACAAGGGATAGTATATAGTAACTTTCTTCACTAAGGAATAGTATAGTAAAATCCATTCATTCAAAGTGCAAGGCATTCCTTTGAATAATCCAGATTAAGATTATCTGGTATTTCATTAAAACAACTATGATGATATCTCTTGATAGAATGGTCATATCAAGTTATCCAATTCTTTCCTAAGTAATCATTTAGTGTATTCCAGGAGCCATGTGAGAAAAGGGCAGTAATGAAATAAGTATCAGTTACAATAGCAATGACTGCTGAATAGTCATGTAGTTGTCCAATAGCAATCTTGACAATACTTCCTTGGCAATGAGAGCAGATGGAGGTGTCCTCATTGCTTTTTTGTTTTGTTTTGTTTTGTTTTAGTCATGGTTACAAAAAAACACTGCAGTTGGGGTTATCCCTCTGATTAAAGCCCAAAGGAAACAGTAGCATTTAGTTTTTCCACTCCATCCCTCGAAAAACTCTTGTTAATTTTATTCAGTAATTATTTCAAAAAGTAACATTTTATTGATAAAGTATTTATTTTTATTTTTTTTTTTGGCATATTTTGTTTTATTTTATTCCTGAGAAACAGAAACATCAAACGATGTCAAACAAGTCTGTGCAATAGTTATACAAGCAAGAATCTTGTCCTACGTATAGGCTACTCATTACCCTTCTCAGGAAAAATTAATTTTAACAATCAAAAACTGGGTTGTTATCCAAATTTTGGGCAATGAGGTTTTGATATGTCTGGGTCAAAAGTAGGATGATTAAAGGCCACACGTCCAACAGTAAGTAAAGGAAATATTTCAGTAACATTTGTTCTTCATCATCCACCTCTACACTCTAGTTGATCTGCTCGTGAGCTGTGGATAGAGGGAAACACATGTTAACATCAGGGTGAAATGGAACAAAGTTTGGCCAGCTGTAGAACACTGTATCCCTGTGTTAGTGTGTTTTTGAGTATTTAGAAGGAAGAAAAGACAATATTTAAAAACTAGTTTAGAAAGATTCAAGAAACTGTGGAGTTAGATACTATACAACCCTTAGTATATTGGGCCTTCAGCGTTAAATTCAACAACTTGCAAGGCCTTTCATGATTTGTGTCTTCCAAATCTTTATAGTGTCATTTCCTGCCACTCTCTCCCAATACACACACACACACACACACACACACACACACACGCACACGCACACGCACACGCACACGCACACACTCATAACATAGATTATTCACACCAAACAACTTGATATTTCCCAAGCATGTTATGCATATGTTGTTCCCTCTAATTAAAATGCTTTTCTTCCCTTTATCTATCTAATCTTTCGACATGCAGTTTGAATGCCACCTTCTCTGGCAAGCTTTACAGAGCCTTCCCTTAACTACCTTCCCTGCTCACGCAAACAGAATCATCATTTATTTTGTGTCCCCACAACAATTACATACATCATCACCTTGATAACAAAAAACCACCATCATAATAATTGCAAGCACCATTTATTAAGTAGCTAATATGGGCCAGGCACTGTGGTGGGTTTTTTGATGTTTTATTACCTTTACAATAACACCTGAAAGTAGGTATAATTCTCTCCCTGAATAACTTGAGACCCCCTAAAATTGAGGAATGTGTCCAAAGTCACATGGCAGTTGACAGAACCCCACTTACTACACTCACTCCAAATCTGCACTTTTCATGTGATCATCTTGCCTCTGCTTCATGTTTCAGTTCTCATTCTTACCATTGTATTCAGTACTGTTTTGTGTGTGACAAGGCAGTATGTCAATATCTTTAAAAGGCAGGCTCTGGAGCCATATCATTTGGTTTAAATCCTGTTTCTGACCCTTCGATTTATTTATTTATTTATTTATTTACTTACTTACTTATTTAAAATTATGGTTCTGACTCTTAAAGGTTGAGTGACCTTGATGATTTATTTAGCCCTACCATGCCTCAGTCTCTTCACCTCTAAAGTGCGGATAAGACAGCTCCTACCTCATAGGGTGGTTTTGAGGATTAAATGAGTTAATACATATAATAAATATAAGAGCGCAGGCCTTTAATAAGTCCTCCATACCTCATTACAATACGCCATACCTGTTAGATGTGATTATTGGTTTATGTATCTCTCTTTCATATAGACTGTGAATTCCTCAAATACAGAAATAATAGCTCATTTACCTTTTCATATTCTCCACTTTCTAACTTTCAATGTAGAATTACACAAGTATAATTACATCAATGATGAGTAAGTGTGTGAGGGGCAGGGGGAGAAGTCGGAGGAGCTGGAAGGAGACAGTCTTGTATAACACACTAATATACAGTTGTTATGAGTCACTTTTTCCTGAAGAGGGGACAAAAGAAAGAATCTGTCAGCCGTGGTGGACTCCAGCAATCCATAATTGCACTCTTCCACCTGGGAAGCTACGATATATGCTGCAGAACCAATTTCTCCTTGCAAAAGGTACCGAATAGATAGAGAAAACTCTGAAGAGTTAAGACGGTGTCAGGAGCTACTCACCAGCAGCTGCTACTGATCCCCTGTCCCCTTAGCCCGGAACTGCCAATTCTGCTTCTTCATGCTGTGCCTAGACTCACAATCCAGAACTGGCACCTGCTATATGCAATGGTTAAAAAAAATCCCAGGAGGAGAGAAATGTTTCAGTGATTTAAGGTCGGCTGCTACAATAATGTGCTCTGCTCTCCTGCTTGCTGTTGTTCTGACCCTTTCTATTTTAATATACACTCTGATTTCTGCTCCCTTGTCCAGAATTTCAAACTGTCCTCCTCCTTAATCTCTCCAGAATGCCCTGCATTTGTAATTCCTTGGTCCTGTTTTCTGTCCTCTTGCCCTGTGGCTGACTACTGGACACATTGACACAAGATATTTATTTTTGCCTTGTATCATGCTTGGTGGAACTTCCTAGTCCTAATCCTGTCTCCAGCCCAGAGACACTGATGACAAGGCTAGCTATAAGGAAGCAAATTTGTATCTCTTCTCAAGCAATGGACATTTTACACAAGAGCAGTGCTTAAAAAAGAACCTGTGTGGAATAATAGATAACAGTTTAGGACATAGAAATCAGAACCAGACATACCTGATCCAGAGGCCCAGCTCTATTTTTTCCTACTCTATGACCTTGAGCAAATTACTTACCTATTAAGCCTCAGTTTCCTCATCTGTATAATGAGGTATATAATGAGCCTTACCCTGTACAATCGTTAAATTTGAATATCTAATTAATATGTGAAGTTAGAATTAATATTATTATTAAAAATACATTTCCAAATGACTTGTTCAGAGATGAACCATGGCTGAATATAAGGCTCAAAATTTGAAAATCATCTTATCAAAGTAACTTAATTTAGACCTGGAAATGACCTTAAATAACCAGTCATCTTCTTTGAATGATGAGGAAATTGTGAACCAGAGAGCAAGATTCATAGTTCTGTCACTAACTAATTAAAGAAAAAGTCCCCACTCTCATATCCAAAATGAAGATATTTACCCTAGATTTCATAATTGCAGTTTCGAAAGCCTTCATTCAAATTACACACATCTTCAACTAACCACCCACCCATCCATGGTGCTTTCATTCTTCTTTCTTCTGCTACTTCTCATATCCTTTTGTTTCTGCCATTAGAAAATGCATGAATGTCCTTTGTGCACATTAAAAGTAACCCTTTTAGAAAGATATAAGCAACAGCAAATTTTGAGGAAACGAGGTTCTCATTGATACAACTGGATCTGACAGATAAAGCGTTTTTATCAAAACATCATTTAGAAGCCTTTAAGTAAACATTTTCTTCATGTAAACGTAACAAACTTTTTCTTCTGATTTCTCTGTTGCCTTTGATGTCCTCTCTCTCCCCTTAGTAAAGTACACAGTAGAACCTTGAACAAATGCAGAAACCTGAAACATGTTTGTTTGTTTTAATGGATTGTAAACCACACAACAGCAGTGGCAGTGTTTCATACCATTTTTGTACCCTTAGCATTTAACAATAAAGATTCAATAACTAGGTAGAAGCTCTTCTGCAAAATGGTTAATGACTATTGTTAATAGATGAAACACCTTTGCTTTTGTCTGTAGTGTCCTTTGAGATTAGTTAGCAGGTAGGGTAAGTACTGCCTGAACGGCACCTGATAGTAATCAATGCAATTAAAGAGGAGCTGTCCCTTTCAGCATTTATACCTCAAAATGTCCCTTTTGTGACAATGCTATGCTCACCCAGAAAGCTTTTTGACATCTTAAGAACCTTAGCTATCTGGAAGCTGAAAATATTCAAGGTAAAAAGGATGGGAAATTAGGTGGAAATTTTAGCTATGTAGAAGCCATTCACAAGAAAATTGCTGAAGTGTTAGAAAGACTTGAGCTGCCTGAATTGTTCCTGAGCAGTGTTGTTTGATATAGGCACCCCTTGGAGATATTGTGGGTTCAGATCCAGACCACCGCAATAAAGTGAGTCGTAATCCTTTTGCTGGTGGAAGGTCTTGCCTTCAATTTGTACAAACTGCAATATCTGTGAAGCTCAATAAAGCAAAGCACAACAAATGAGCTATGCAGGTATAGTTCTGGGTGATGAAAAGGTTTCCCCTTTTCTCACAAGCTAAAATTCATTTATCTATGCCTTTGTTTGTTTAACAACGCACAGTTGTTCTTTGTCTGGCAAAGAAGAATCAATTTATGAATCATATGCCCTTCTTAAACCTTAGCAGAATATTAGGCACCTAGCCTACTCTCTTCATACTTTCCCAGCTTCGTCTTTCTGGTAAATCTACACAGTTGTTCAAGCCAAAAATGTTGGCATTATTCTTGACTTTTTTTTTATAGTCCACATCCACTACCTCGTAATTTGTCCCTACCTTCCAAATACATGCAGGATCTTCACCACCACAGCTACCACCTTAGCCTACTAATCTGTATGAATTTAATAGTTCTTGAACTGTTTCCTTTCTCTGTCCATGCCTCCTTCACTCTATTCTCAACAAAGGAGCAATAGCGATTCTGTTAAAAGATAAGTTAGTTCATTTCATTCATGAGCTAAAAATGTATTATTTGTTTCCCATCTCTCTCAGAGTATATGTCTCATTACTTACAGTGGCCAATAGGTACCTACATGGCCTGGCCCACATTCCCAGTGTGACCTCGTTATCTACCACTTGATAATCTTATTGCTCTTTCTTCAATACATACCAGGCCCACTGCTTGCTTAGGAGCTCTGCGCCTGCCGTGCCTCTTATCTAGAGCTCTTCCTTCAACATCTGCATGGCTCACTCTCTTACCTCTTTTGTTCTTTACTCAACCATTATCTTCTCAGTGAGGCCTTTCCTAGTAATGCTACCTAAACTTGCACTCCACCATATGTACTTTTCATCTCCCTTCCTGTGCTTTTTTCATTTTTTAATATATTGCTATCTAATATGTGTATTATGCTTATTATTTATTGTCTGACTCCTTGATGAGAATGTAAAGAACTATGAGGATAGAATGTTGACTCTTTTGTTTATTGTTTTATACTAGTGCCCAGGACTGTACCTAAAACATAGAAGACACTCCAAATATTCATCAAAATAGATGAATAGCTTTATAGGAGGGGGTCTGATAGATTAATTACACTGATATTTTATATAGTACTTGACCTCCTGGTATCACTTCTGTGGCAGGTCGTTTTTCGACAATACCTTCTCTATCATATGTTTTTCTAGAATGTAATCTTTCCATTCTTCCATCAACAGGTAGAGGTGGGCTCATAAGTATTTCAACTAACAGGATCAGGATAGAGCCAAAGGTCTGATAATATAATTCTTTATTAAGACCTCAGAAAGATAAACCGACATACTTCATAGACCCTTTCAAATAGAAAATCTTTCTAAGGACTTAAGGGCCTCCCAGATGGTTTCTGATAAAAATTAGGGCTCTTAAGAATTTTAAGGGCATTGTTCCAGAGTAGCCTGACACGGAGCCTCTCTAGTTCACAGAACCTCAGAATTAGAAAGTAGTCAAGGAACAGTACTTTAGGAGCTGTACTCAAGGAATTATACCCAAGAAGCTTATCCACAATTGGACTTGATTTAGATAATGAGCTACTGGACTACAAGCTGATGCTGTAATGAAGGCTTTGAGGGAAGGGATGAGTGTATTTTGCATGTAGTGGGAATGTGCATTGATGTGGCTAAAATGTGGATTATAGCAGGTTGTGTTTTTCTAAGATGATTGCAACAATATCTCCTGTCCCACATCATCAGCTACTGTGTGGTCTTGGCACTCTCCTATCAAGCGATGGAGGCTAATTTCTTTCCCCTCAAGTATGCTGTATAGCTATCCAAGGCTTTCCAGGTAACTGAACTCATACGTATTTTTTAATGGGAAAAACTATGGTTGGAATATTGAAAATAAGAATCACTGTTTATTTGTGGTCCACAAGTTAGTCCAGTCTTCCCATACCTATGAATCCAAGCTCATAGTACAACAGGACTTAAGGGCCTCCCAAAGGACATGCAGGATGGACTATTTCTTCTATGTCGTTCACAGATAAGATACAATAATTTTTCTTCTTCTAATGTGCCATTCTACCCCTTGCATCAAATCCAATGAACATACTTTGGCTGACTTTATAACAGCTTACTTCCTCTGTAGGATCAGACTTAACACATATAATGACATAACGTGCTATATACACAAACAGTGTTACCATGCTCCCAAGCCTAGAAAGAGAAAAAAAAAGAATAACTTTTAAAGTGCAGCTAAAGAATTCAATTCAAATTTTATCAAAGCCAAATTGGAATATGGAAAAAGAATTTTTAAAATTCTAAATTTAGGTGCAATGATTTTTATGTACTTAGAATCTGGCAAACCAGCTTCTTCTCTGCCCTACTTTAGAAAGGTTGCATGTAAGAAGGAGAAGGAAATTTTATTTAGTTATGGATAAACTTTTTATGATCCGCCTAAAATAATAATACATGCATGTTTATAGCATCCGAAGGAGAGGAAGAATTAAATGTATCATTTTTATGAGCATCTATTTTTAAATTAAGATACATTGCTTTCCTTGAAAGACTAAACATGCAATTTTTTACATAGAAATAATCAATTTCCTAATGTAGGAAGGTGTCCTTTATAGAACACAAACTTTCTATCCTTGGAATAAAAATGATACAATGAGGAAAGTTAAGTTTGTGAATTTTATGACATAATAAGAGTTATAGTACAATATAAGGGAAGTAATTTAATAAGAAAATGAACACTAATTTGAAATAGGTATTTTTCTGTTTCTTTGAAATTATATTTTAATGATGAATAAAAATAAGAATATGAATAAACTGCAGTCAAATTGCCTTCTCCACACACTCTAGTTGATTAAACCTGTAGTCAACTAAATCACAACTCATCACTGGGCATAGAATAGGAGATTAGGAAGGAATTTATAACCTAACCTAGTGAGTGACTGTGTTTTCTGGTTCTATTGTCCAAACTCATGCCTCTGGAGGGGGAGATTAAAATAGGAGTAAAAGAAATGATTAGATTTGTTGAATTGGTTATGTTAAATTCTAGTTTCACTCTAAAACATTGGTCTGGGACTCAGAGTTAGGTGACTACCGCAGATATTTGTTTAAATCATGAAATATGTGAGATTGCCCTAAGAGGCAACAGAAAGTGAAAAGACAAATGGAATTACAAGGAGCTCCAGTGTTTTAAAAGGTTTGGAAGAGGAGGACCCGAAGGAGGTGACTGAGAATATAACAGGGGTGAATCTGTCAGAGGAGATAAATATCAGAGACCAATGAGATCTGAGATAAGTCCATTGGATTTGACAACTAAGGTCATCAGCAAGGATAGTTTTGGTGGGATGATAGGAGTGGTAGTCACATTTTTGAGATCTGAGGCACGAATATTTTTGAGAAAACAGTCGTGGGTGTAAAAAAAAAAATGTTAGGGATTTTTGTATGGTAAGAAAAAGCATAGAGAAATCAAAATCAGTAGTGAGAGAAAAATGAGGGACCAGCTGAAGAACTGAAAAATTGATAAACCAGTTATTGGAACTCTTGTCCACTTTGTTCTTACTGCAGATATATTAATTTGACATTCATGGCCTCATCGAAATCATTGATAGAAATGCCCATCAGAACAAAGATGATAAAAGGATTTCTGAAACAAACCACTGAAGTTCTCTACCCAGTTTCCCCATCACCGGATAAAACATCTTCACGTATCTTGTTTCAACACTAATTTTGCTCTGTGAAATTTTCTAGGTCAAACTGGGTGACTTATAGTAGACTTATATATGTGTTTCTTTTGTCCTTGATTTAAACTCCCCACCCTGTCTTCATGGGCTTCTTCACAGTTATAGAACTCTTTGGTATTCTGTGCTACTTGCTTCCTCCCAACCCACCCCATCTCCCATGTTTATCCTTTAAACCAAGAATCATTCAACTTCCTCTCTCTACGTATGGCATTGTCTCATAAAAGTTCAGTTCTTTTTGGAGGGCTCATTTACTTTCTTCATTTAAAATCATGTTAACTAAGTTTATTTTATATGCCCAATGCACATGAGGCTGCAAGTTTTGTTTCTCACACAATCCCCAGTATATTTTCTGGTGAATTATGTCACCTTCACCACCGATAATTCTTATCTCATTTTAGCCAACAAGGATCATAGTATATACAGAGATTATATTTGGAAATGTTCCCTTTTCTTCTCAATTCTCAAATTAGAATTTCCCTCTTCTGCCTCTCTCTCTCTCTCTCGCTCTCTCTCTCTCTCAATTTTAAAAATATTTCCTGATTTGTAAGAGCTGTATTGCTAATAAATTAATTCTGATTTTTGCTCTATTACTAAAATTAGTTATATTTCTTGCAGGCAATGGGACATGGGACAGGAAGAACAGCAGGCAGGAAGCTGGGAGCATGTCCACAGAGCAAGAAGTGAGAAAGAGCCAGCGTTTAACATTTCCCCACTCTCCTGACCTCTGTACATACATTCTGAGACAATCTCTCTAGAACTGGTTTATCAAGTTTAAGTCATCAAAAAGTAAGCCTTGCCTAATCAGTTCTGAGCCCCTCTGTAAAAAGACCCTCATGCTCAATTTTCAAAAACAATTTAAAATTACTCTGCTTACCTTATTCCCAAAGTCGGCTTCTCCATACTTTTATTTTTACAGTAATATTCTAATTTTACTAAAGGATTGCATAAGATTCTGTGATATTTTGGCTTGTTTCTAATGTGTTTTAGTCAGTAAAGTTCACAGAATTTCTATTGTTATTCTTTTTTTCATATACAATTAGAATGGCAATTATTTTTCTTGATTTTTTAAAATGTTTTTACTCATTACATATTTGAAGAAGGCCACAGATCTTTACACACTTTGGAGTTAGTCCTTGTGAATCCCCAGACCCTTCTTGCTCTCACTTGTTCAAGTTTTGAAACTTTAAATTGCATTTGTTTTATTGAGCACTGAAGTGAAATATCATTTTAACAGAAGCCTGTGAGACGTATAATTGTGTCTGAGTTGAACTGGGAAAGTTGTCTGTATTGATTGAAAGAAGAAACTTGGAAAAGGCTAAAGTTTGGAAAGACTTCTGAATAATTAAGAAGAATGACTGTTAAGCTAAGTGCCATATTCTTAGTTGTATAGTCTATATAAATTGAGAGTGGGAAACAGATGGAAGTAGAGGTATAGACTCAATATCACTGGGAATGTCAGATCAGAAATTATTTTTGGAAGTGTAAAAGGAGCTTTGCGTGTGGGAGGAGCACAAGGGGAGGGATACAAAGCCTGAGAGGTAATAGACAAAGAATGAAAAACCAAGTCTCGGGTAGTAAGGAGGGCTTATCTGCTTTGTGGAGGAGCTATTTGATATTTCTCTAAGTACTGATTACACATATTTTCAAATCCCATAGCTTTTGAATTTTTTTAAATTTAAGTGCAAACCCAGATGATTTATAACCATTTTACAATAAGAGCAAGGAGTTTTTATGTGATTTTCTTCACTTATGCTTTCCTCCCTTCCACTCTAGTGTTCTAGAGGCATCGCATTTATCTAGATTTAATTCTCTTGTAGATTTTTAGCTTCTGGAGATCACGCAGTACAAGGAACAGCCATATGAGCAAGGCCAAATAATGACAGGATTTAGCAGATTTAAGGACTAGAGGAAGAGATTGAACGCGAGGAAAGCTGCTGTGTGTGCATGCTTGACGAGACTTGCAGTGCTCATTCAATCTGGGGGAGGAACAAAGGGCTGGCAGGTGAAAGAGAGCAGCAAACACTGTCAGGCCAGGTGTTCGGCATTAAAACTCGGCTGTACCAGGGATCCCAGATGGCTTGAAAGAGAGGTGCGAATGAAATGACCCAGAGAAGTCGGGCGACGGGAGAGGAAGGCAATAAGCAACACATAGGGTCCTCACAATGAGAGGGATTTCAATTGCTTGGCAGTTATTTGAGCGATAATGAATGTTTGAATCATCCTTGAATAGTGGATAGATCTATTTATTTTTGAAAAAGTATTGTCTAGCCTCTTTTGTCCTCAGCTCTCCCCAACCCCCTCTCAATTGTTTTCATTTTAAAGGAGCATGAATATATTTAAGGACTTTTTAAACCATAATGAAAAGCAGGAATTTTTAATTAAACATATGCTACATAATCACATGTATTATTAAAATATGAGAATCTAAGGTATTAAAAATAAGTTGTTCATATTAAAATATTATATATAATCTATATACTATATATAATATGTATAGTATATATAAAAAAGTGTATTGATGGGCCACATGTATTTTATAGTGGAATACTGGTGGGATATTTGCAGCTGCCTGAAAAAGAGATATAAAGATTCTAAATAATAATATCTATTATATGTGTACATATGTATCAGTAACAAACACTTTATTGCATATGAATTTTAAATTTGCTTAACAATACTTGTCATGATTTTCATAAATAGAATAAAATTATTTTGTGTACATTTTTGTATAATAGCAATATGTAAATATCAAAAAAATTTTAATAGATATTTCATAAATATAATAGTAATTCTTCCAAGTGCTGTGTTCTTATTGTGACTTTTTAAAAATTTTTGATTGAGATATATGATTGACAAATTTATTTGAAGATTTATTCTTTAAAAATGTTGAACTAATTTTTAGAAGAGTCAGTGGGAAGGTATAAACACAGGAATAAGTTAGCTCTAAAAATGCCGATAACTAAGAAAACTGCCAATAACTGATAAAAGCTTCATATATATATTTAGTTTGTGTATTTGAGAAAATGAAGAACATATTCACAATCTTGAAACATACACAGGTATTTTCACTAGACATAAAATAGTGAAGCTGTAAAAGAAAAGGAAGGTCATACATCCCAATAAGGTTAATGTGAATATGTAGTTCAGTATTTATTTTATATGGTCAGAAATGATCACAAAGTACTGCAAATAATTCTCGAGAAAAAATTCTCCATGAGAATATTTCATTTCTATACTTCTTCAGAGTGAAGTACTTACTGTTCTTTGTTCTAGACTATGTTTTAAGCATTTTTGTATAGCAAACATTCTTGTGAGATAGAGATAGCATCTTTCTTCAGAGTAGATGGCAGACATATCTGTCCATTAAAAAGGATTTAGGATCTTGAAGTTCTGAGTTCTTCTTCTATAATGCAACCTACTGGGTGTCAAGTTGTCACCTGGCTCTCCTAGCATTACTCTGTGGAAAATGGAGCTTGAGGAATGGGCACAGCAAAATGCTTCTACTCTGGCTATTGCCAAAGCTGTGAATAATAAAGTTCTAGATCCCTGACCCAGGAGTCTCAAGACTTATGGACGGCATTTAGGAAACTATGGCGGGCTAGTTATTACCTGGAAAGTAGGGTGAAATCTCAGACCCTTCAAAGTCCTTGACAGTAGTCATTAGTAGGAAAAAAGTGCCAATAAAGTACCCCAAAAATAAACACTTCACTACAAGACTACTTAATCATAATGTGTACCTTACAGTAATCAAATAGGCATATCGACTTTCATATGGTATACACTTGTTACAATATAGTTTCTAATTTTTAAAAAATCTGAAAAGTTCTAAAAATCTATACACAATATACTAAATTTTATTAGTGCTACAAAAGATTTACCATAAAAATCTGCTGAAATGTTTATTTTAGGGATTTATATTATAATGCCTATCAACTTTGAAATGTATTCTATTTAGATGATGAAGGACCTACCCATACAAGTTGACAATTCAAAACATGTAAGTTATAGGATATTTAAAATATTACAGCACTTTCAAGAAGAAGTGATATTAGGTTAATATAATAAAATAATAAAGTATGTTAGCCTGTTCTCTTTTAATGAGCACCTTTTCCCCTTCTTCCTTGGTCATTGTACATTTCTCATACTAGTTGTTATTTTTTTTTCATACTTACCAATATATACTCAAGTTTTTTCCTTAAGAAAAAATGTGGTTTAATTTTTTCTGGAAATTCTGTATTTTAAATGTACTTTCCGAAATAATAAAAAGAAATTCTTTAAGGGCCTGTTTAATCAATCCAGGATGGTGCCGTTCCACGTGGATAGAATGAAACTTTTCAGCACCTATTGTGACTGACACCAGCCCTTACTTCAGTCCACAAAGGCTGCATCTCTGTCTCTTCGGCTCATATTTGCATAAATTATGTAAAAAAATTAATATGATAGTTATTACCAACAATATATGGAATCAGAGACCTGGTTACAAATCTGACTTCAAGATTTAGTAGCTATGTAGACTGAGGAAAGTCACTGGATTGCTCTCAGCTTCCTTTTCCTGATTCATAAAGTAGGGACAAAACAGCCAAACTTCCCTCTCGTGGTTGTGAGGAGGATCAATTTAAATGATGTGCTTGAATGTTCTTATAAATCATTGTTATGTACATATGTACATTGTTATGTACATATGAAGAGGAAATATAAAAATGAGCAAACAACTCTTGAGGCAGAATTGAATGATATATGTATCTTAATACTTGCCAAAGTCTCCATAAGTTTATATTAATTACTACATAAGTCTGGAGGTTTATCAGCATCACAGTTTAATACTATTATTTGATGGTTGGTTCTGTGCTAAGAACATGTTGAAAGTGCTTGTTTTATGATTTAAGAGAAATATTGCAGTGTCTGATTTCTCTTTACTACTGGCCCTTGATAAAGTTACTCTACTAAAGTTAATTTTGAACAATCAATCCTAGACATAGCTAGTAAAAATTAAGTTTGTGGATGGAGAGAAATCCTTATGAACAACCAGACAGGGAAAAAAAAAGACACCTGTAAAAAATTATAAAAACAGTAGCTAGATATTTCTGCTTCAAATACTAAGTTCTAGAACATAATCTGAAATATCAAATTTCCATAGGGCAAAAATATGACCTAAGAATTCTTTGGCAAGCTAAATAGTTAAATTTTTGTGAGGAATACGAGAATTACACATTCTCTAATATGTATGTGCTTGGAAAAATCACCCTCTTAACTTTACTGAAAAGACAAGAAAATGTTATTAGTTATGACAATAAAAGTGAAAAAAATTAAACTCTACAGTTAAAAAGTTAAAATTCTTCTTTAAGTTAAAAATATATACAGAAGCAAGTTATATATCAAATAATAGGGGAGACAGAATGCTTAAATAAACCAGTACAAATCCATATTATTTAATATTATCCAACTGTAAAAATCACATTTAAAAATATTTAATAATACTGGTTGGAAAATATATAAAATAATACCTAATGAAAAAAGTAGAAAACAAAACTAAATATAGATATTATTTAATTTCTATTAAATATATTAGGTGTAAAGAAGGCAGAGAAAATATCAGTATGACAGTAGTAATTGCTAGGTGGCATGATTATGCATGATCATAAATTTTATGTTACTATCAAGGTAATGCTTAATAGCTAATATTCTATAATGGTCATAATTTACTTTTACAATCAGAAATTAAAGATGGGAACATAAGAGAGTCATTGACAAATCCTACAAAAAAGAAATATGTGAAGAGAGAGCTACTTGCAATAGAGATTGAATAAAAATGGAAGAAGAATTGCCAAGAAAGGAGATGATATGAAGATGAAGGAAACAGCTAACTGTCTCAAATACTGTGGTGAGACCAAATAAGATGGAGATGAAAAGAATCCATTGGGAAAGTCTATTGAAAGAGGCATTGGTGGACTTTTCAACAGCAGTCTCCGGCCTGTGCCAGAGTTGTTTGCCAGACTCTTCTCTGCTATAGCTTGAAGAGTGGATGAAAGGAGAAATCACAGTTTATTCTTTTGAGGAACTTGGCTTTGAAAAGGAGAAAAATTGGGCTTTGGCTAGAGGGTAATATAAAACCAGAGGTTTTATTATTGTTGTCCCTTGTTTATTTGTTTGTTTTAAGGTACAAAAAGTTAGGCAAAAATTGAATAATGTTACCATAGTGGTTAAAAGCAAAGGATTTGGAATCAGATCAACCAGATTTGAATTTGGGGAATATGCAGTAGACACCATCCAACGTTGTTGGAAAAGATTCTTTTCAGAGGACCAACTCAGTCAGGTAATTGTGGAGAAATGTTAAACACTGGCTCTTTTCCACTCTTGCACATTTTTTAAAAATCAAACTTTACTTATAGGTTAAAGACCTCATTTAGTTCTTCAATGTTTTTTTGGAATAAATTACACTCATAATACGTCATTTATAATTTCCAGTTTTGAATTCTTTAAAATAGAGTTAAAATTTAAAGACTTTAGGAAACAAAAGCTTTCTCAAACTTTTACAGATTGTTCTTGTCCACCTCTAATTCAACTATAATTTGTAATTTAACTTTATCAAGATGTTTCAAAACATTCAATTTAATTTTCATAGAAACAACACTCAAAAAATATTATGCATACTTAAATGATTTACTTAATATTTATTTAAATTTAAAATGATACTGACACTAAAAAATAACTTTGGGAGAAAACTAAATGGATTGTTGGTACACCTTCAACTCAATTGGAGGCTGCAGGAGGGACAGACCAGCTGAGAGCATTGGATGTGTTTTAGAGAAGAATGGATTGTTTGTTACCAGTGGTTTGGGTAAGTGGAGGTGGGTAAAGAGAGTCTGCTGTACAAAAACTAAAGTGAATAAACAATGAAACAAGATTCTAATCTTGAAAAAAAAGGATCTCTGCATTGAAGTATGTATGTGACCCAGAACTTATGTTTCTTATCAAGAGTCTAGGAGTAAAAGAATAATATTGTAATTAAGTATAAATCATTTACTTTGATGATATACAATGTGAGACTTTCCAAAGTGTAAAATGATAAAAACAGAAAAAAATGTAACCACCTTAACCAGATACTGAGGTATTATTTGCAACAAATATCTATTCCACAAGAAATAAAATTTTGAACGTTTTTTGGCTGGAGATCAAATAGATATCATTTTAGCAGGTATCTTTAAGGAGATAAATTAAGAATTGGGGTCTTTGGTGATTCTCATTTCTGAGAAGCTGATGTATAAATTTAGTTTTTTGCTATTTTTAATTCTCGTTATAAATTTCTATGAGGCTAAATGGACAGTAGATAAGTTTTATAACTTTCCACTGATTGAAATCAATATAATTTTGTTAAAATTGGCCCATTAGCATGCTTTCTTGCTATGTGTGTAGGCAGAAAAGGGGAGATGTACATCCCATGATTCCTGTACACACTCCACTGGACTGACTGCTGAGGGATGTACACAAACCAGGTGTCTGAGCTGAGACAAAGAAGTCAGGTACCAAAAGCATTTCCCAACACAAGTGGTAGGACAGAGGGGAAATGAAGCCATCAGCTGGGGAATGAAGAGAAACACTAGGAAGCTAGAATAACTGAATGGTTGGTTTGCCAACATGGAAAATTCAGAGCAGGTAGCGGATTGCTGACATAAAAAGAGACTGGACTGAGACAGGTGGAGGTATGAGAACTCAAGGGCCATTTTCCAGCCTTATGAACTTAGAGTACCATTACTACGTTTCTGTTTTCTGTGGTCTATATTTCCTTTTTCTGATCATTTTGCTGGGTCTAAGGTAGAGTTTATACTTATTGCTGTTTTTAGACAAGACATGTGACATGTGACACTTCTTCCTGAAATGTCACATGTCATCACAGCCCCTCATCTTCTACCATTCATTTTTACTGTCATCTGCTATTCCTCAGGACATTCTTTCCTCAATCCTCAATTTTTGACAATTTATCTCATAGTTTATTATTTTTTTATCCAACAATACTATTCTTATTTGAGACCATTTCAATATTTTAGTAGGATGAGATTAGGGTTAGGCAAATACAAAACTTAAGGAGGCATTCGCTCTCAGCATCATGCCAGTTTATCATTACCAATAAATTCAACCCATTGATAATCTGAGTGTCCTATCTTCCAACTCTACTCTTCTAGTACCTCTATTCCAATAATTTTTCTACCTATTAAATTAATTGCCCCCATCTCCTTGTTCCCTTCACTCTCTTTGTTACCCTCTTTAATTCTATGCCGGATCAGCATCATCATTCCCTAGCATACACACTTTCTACTCCTTTGCTCTTTCTGACTTCTCGTACTCCCTGGAAAAAAAAACAAACCCCAATACATTCAACTCTCTGCCTACTTTACACTTGCATCCACGCTGAATGCATACAATCATGCTGAATAGTTTTTCTTTAAATTAACAATTACTATGCTCAAGTAGAAACTCCAAGATGCTAGAAAATCATATTGTACTTCCTAGTTTCTTTACTCTGCCACCTTCCTACATGACAATTTCCTACCTTCTCCCTTCTCTCCCCTCAAACACCCAGCCCATCCTTCTCCATTTAATACTACTTCTTGATTATGCTTCCTACTTCAGTACTAACATTAAACGTTGAGGGGAGAATATATATATATGTATATACACATATATATATACACGCACATATATATATGTTTTTATGTCATAATAAATTTTAGTTTTATAGAGTTAATTATTTTTTTAATCAAAGTACTGAAATCCATAAGGAAATATAAGTACATATGTTTTGACTGTGGGACTGGGTGATAACTGTCTAAATTCAAAATTTCTAAATTTAAAAGCAGTAGGAAAAAATCACAAGGAAAACAGACTAGATCACATAAAAGTTTTAAATTTCTAAATGGCAAAAAATATTACAAATACAATTTAAAAACAAACATACTGGGTAAATATTATTTATTATGAGTAGAGCTACAATAAATTAATGTCTATCATGTAATCAGAAAGTAACTGAATAGAGTACAAAAAAACAAAAAAAGCTTATAAACTTAGAGAAAAATGTTAAATTCTATTAATTTAAGAAAAAGATTTACACATTACAATCTTCTTTTTCAAAAACCAAAATAAAATAAAGGTAAATATAAAATTAAAATAATTTTATTATATTTAATAATAATTAAATATTAAAATAAACTATTATTACATGCATAATGATTAAATACAATTGAATTAAAATAAAAATAATTTTAAAACTAGGGCCTGGAAACTCATTTTTCTCCATATGAAATTTGAAAATCATACTACATTTTAAAAAAAATTCTTATCTTTTTGATACAATAATGTAACATCTGAGAATCATTTGGATTTCAAGAGAAAGTATCAGTTTACAATACATTTTATGTATACATAATAATTTTATAATAGTAATTTTCCTAAAAGCAAAAATTGGTGATGGGGAAACCTAACTGTACAAAAATAGAAGGTAATACAAAATACAAATTTTGTGTGTCCATAGCACGGAGAATAGTGGATCCATTAGAAATGTTATTGTTAAAAAAAGCCTTTAATTACATAAAAAATTAGTTATGCAATTAAAAATATATATAAATTTGTAATCGGTATGACCTCAATTCAGAGAAAAAAATGTATAGAGAAAATACAGGAAGAAAATAAAGCAAAATGTATACAACATGTATATCTGAGTAGTATCACAGTGTTACAGAGGGTTTTGACTCTTATAAAGTGTTTATATATTTTTCAAAGTTTCTCCAATGAGAACATTTTACTTTTATAATCAGAAAGAGACTTAATGTTTTTAATAAGGAAAATAATTTAGATATAATTAGCAGAACGCCATAAACAAAACAAATCACTATACTTTGGCCATTGTCCTATAAAGAGTTGAGTAAAATTACACACACGCGCGCACACACACACACACACACACACACGCGCGCGTACACACATGCAGGTTAATCAATTCTGTTGACCTAGGTTTATTAAATATATTACAACTCATTTTCCCTATATTATTGCTCTTTCCTTCTAAAATTCGTTACTTCTATTTCTAGACCTAGTCTCTCCTTCCCTCCTTCCTTCAGTAGCTTTGCAATAAATGACATGGAAAATTGCTTGAAAAGGCTCCTGGCAGCCTCTTTTTTCTGCCTACCTTGGATTTCCTTTCTTCACAAATTAAGCTCTTTTGCCTGTGGCTTACCTGGTTCTTGTGTTGTGCATCTCAAATTTATGCTTCTGTCCGTTTCCCACATCATGGAAGCATGAGAGCCCTTTTTTGAGAGAGACTGTGGCAATTCAGGATAAAATTTCCCCACTTCTATTCTGTCTCCTACTAAATGATCCCCCTCACCACCACTTCAGGTTTCTAATGATCTATTTCTAACCACTTAACATCTAAGCCATTGCAATTTTCGGGGCTTTGACAAGTGACTGCCTGATTAGCTTCACTTATACTGCTGAGTGTCTTCCTCACTCCTCCTTAGAGGGACCCAACACAGTCCACATCTTCTAGATACTTCCTTTCACCCTCATTCTTTTCCTCCTTTCAGCCTCTCCTCTCTTTTAAGGATCTTTCTGTCCTTGTTATTATCAGCCAGCCTAAATAGTCTGAGGCCTCCAAGCTCATCAGATACCTCTTTTCTTAGGTACAACCTCATCTCTGGGAATTGTTCCTTCACAATAACATTTAGTGAGATCATGAAAACACTGGAATTTAATTACAGTTCAATTCTGCTCTTCCTCAAATCCGGTGACTTTTGAGGTTCTGAGGCAGGGAAGAGTTAGCTTGGTAGCATTAACAGTGTGCCTGTCTGTATGTTAACATGAAAGATGTTATAATCAAGTATTTAAAGATCACTGGAAAAAAGTGAGGATGGCATCTTTGTTACTGTTACTGTTGTTATATTTGAATCTCAGGCAATCACTCATCTTCATACATTTAACAAGTTGCAGTAATTAATTGCATGAATATAATCTATCACTGATATTAGTGTCTTGTTTATATGAACCAAAATACCGATTTCTTAATTTATGAAATGGCCAATGAAACCTGAATTCCTTGTACACGTAAAACTTAATCATTGGAAGTACAAATGGCTTTACTATATTTCCTCCAAACTTTATGTTTGTTTTATTTCCCTTATTTATATCTTGTATAGAAATCTTTGAGATATTTCTGTATAACGAAACAGCAATATTAATAAGCTCTACCACTTTATTGAGTTTAGCCAACAGCAGAATATTAATATATTAACACTATTCTGTTTGTTATCAAAATTCTGCCAATATATATTATAGCTACTATTTCAACAATCCTAAGTTTGTATTTATACCATACTTATGCATATTTGTGTACCAAATATCAATTAGGAAGCAACCATAAAACCTTAGTGAAATCATCAAAAGTTCACCAGTGTTTTGGGTTTTTTTGTATAATATAAGCAACTATAGTTTCTATCATCAATTATATATTGTAAAAGCTAACTTGTATTTTTCCTACAGTAATTCCCTTTGATCTGCAATTTATCTTTCTGCAGTTTTAGTTACCCATGGTCAACCATGGTCCGAAACTATTAAATAGAAAATTTCAAAAGTAAACAATTCATAAGTTTTAAATTGCATACCATTCTGAGCAGTGTAATGAAATCTCACACCATCCCACTCTATCCCACCCGGGACGTGAATCATCCCTGTGTCCAGTGTATGTACACTGCATATGCTCCCCACCCATTAGTCAGTTAGTAGCCGTTTCAGTTGTCAGATCAACTTTCATGGTCTCTCAGTGCTTGTGTTCAAGTAACCCTTATAGTAGCTTAACTCTACATTGCAATGTCTACATCATTCATTCGCTTTATTTCCTCTCATCACACAGGCATTTTATCATCTCACATCCTTCCAGCAAGAAGAATGAGTACAAGTATAGTACAATAAAATATTTTAGAGAAAGCACATTCACATAATTTTTATATATATAGGGTTTGGTAGTATCCACTGTTTCAGACATTCACTGGGGGTCCTGGAATGTATCCCCCACAGTTAAAGAGGGACTTCTATACTTTAATTGTGCTTGCTATCATCTTTCTAAATAGCCTATCTTAAATTACTCAAGTGTCTCTCCAGAAATGACTCTTGTATCCTCCATGATCTAGGAACAGGGCGGAAACAGAAGTCTGTGAATGCAACATAAGAAGCAGAGGAGCCACAGGCGAAGGAGCTCAATTCATGACGCAGAAGGAAACTTAAGATTAGGCAGAAAGAAGAAACTTCCCAGAGACTTTTTAAAGCAATTTCCTTAAACCATGTAATACAAGAAGAAACCAAGGTCAACGGCTACAGAAGAATAAAATTATCAGCAGATAGTGCTATAGATATCATTCATCATGATAGGAAGAAGGCACTGGTGAATAAAAGGATGGAGCTGCCCTGTTGCATGCTGCACTAAGAGGCAAGAGCTGTTGTTAGAAACTCAAGTAGCAATAGCAATTAAAATTTATATCTATCTATGTATCTATATATCTATATCAATTTTAAGCCAGTTTAGAGTTTATTACACTCTTATTAATTAAATTATTATCTGTACCAAGAGATATAGAGATATAGATGTAGATATAGATATAGATGACATAGATTATGTAGATAGATATAGATATAGATAGATATTAGATATAGATATATACTACTTTACTGGGTTGAATATTTAAGCATCAAAATTTGCTCAATAAATGAAAATTCACCAGTTGGCTTTTATAATGTATAAATGACCAAACTTTTCCAAACTATAAATTCTACTGGGATTCTTCCACACAAAAAAATTTTTTACATTTCAAAAGGCACTGCATACATTTGTTTTCACACCATTCATTTGAGTTTTTTCCCAATGTGATGAATTTTGGAGTATTCCAACTGAAGTCAATTTGGAAAAATTTGAGCACTTTGGTTAAATTGGTATCAGAGATATTCTTCTCAGGGTGTACTTGCCAGAAAGGATTTAGATTTTTTTTTCTCAGTTCGTACACAGATTAATCTAAGAAACATAATGCTGGCAAAGTAATTTAATTGATTTGGACTCAGAAATTATTCTAGTTTACTATAATTTTTATTTATCTGTAATTTGAGAGTAATAAATGTCTGTAGTTTAATAAATTTAGAATAACAGTTACCTATAATCTAAGAGTAATAAAAAGTAGAGTATTCAGAATGTTAAAACAATAAGATCTGGTGCTAAAGATGTATTGTTTTAGTGTTTCCTAGGAAAGATGAGTGTGCATATGCACGACCCCCAACAACGTATCAGGATAAAACATTACCTTCAAAATAGGTTAGATAAAAAAGAGGTCATTTCACACAAAGTCCAGAATGATTAAAAACTCACTAACAACACCTTATGACCCCACACTCACTATCGCAGTCCAACCTAAAAAGACCGTGAGTGAGCATCAGGCCATGCTGAGCAATGTCAAAGATTTTCTGGAAACACAGCTTTCTGAGACGTCTGAAGACACAAGCACGGAATCCCTGCTCCACTAGAGAGCACTAATGACCAAACTCTTATTGCTGAAGCTTTGGCAGAGACAATTTCACTTTTTATAAATCTCCTCAATATACTTTAACCATTTCAACTAACTTCCTTGAAGAAGCAGAAGTTCTAATATATATGGTGATATAGCATCTTTAGTAGAGAAGAGCTTCAGTGTTCTGTGTCATACTAGCATCCGACAAATATATTTATATATATATATATGTAAACAAAATCATTAATATTATCCCTCTTTCTTGTTATTTTAAAATTCCAATATAGCACTATAGGACTTCAAAGTTACAAACAATATCAACACCAAGAAAAAAAAGTGTTCATGATGTCTGTGTGGAATATGATATCATTTCATTACTCAAAATGCTGACACAACATCAGCCAGAGTAATGTTAGGCTTTCTCCTTTACCAATAGCAATGTATGTTCCCTAAGGTTCACAGTCAAACTTAAAGAACTCTCTTAGTTTTAGAGGTACAAAAAAAAATCCAGAAAGCAAAACCCCAATTGTTATGTCATTATCATAGAACTACAAAACCACTGGGTAGAAGAGATTCTGGGGGGTATTAAATACATAACATTTCTGCAACACAAAACTAAAATAAAATAACAATTTAATTTTTTTAAATTAAAATGAAAATTTTAAACCTTTATTTGCATTTATTTTATGCTAAATTTATTCCCAGGACATACGTTTTGTTTCTTTAGTTTCTTCAGGGATATCTTCTTCTGTGCAAACTCCTCTTGTAATTCTGGGGCAATCTGTTATTTTTCTGTAAGATCATCTCAACATGGCAGGGCAAACATATATGGGTTGAACTGCCCACAAATTTTGTGAG
This sequence comes from Pteropus alecto, assembly GCF_000325575.1. NCBI lineage: Eukaryota > Metazoa > Chordata > Mammalia > Chiroptera > Pteropodidae > Pteropus > Pteropus alecto. Next base: position 3,507,416 of record NW_006441953.1, on the reverse strand, counting down.
TAGTCAGCATATCTCGGGGACTTTGTTCACCTGGTTGTGCTCAATCCACATCTAAACTGTTAAGTTCATTCAGCATTACTCTGCATTTTTAAGCATGTGGAGCATAAATTTAGCATAAACTTTTTAGGGCCATCGAAGCTGTGTCCGGCCATACTGTTTGGTCCGGGCATGACTACCAACTCCACTATTATAATGATGAAAAGGCACAGACAGCTTCTATAAAGTGACATCTTTCAGATACTTGGTGGCTTTTCAGATATGCATATCCTCAATGGTTTGAGCAGTTTCACGGGTGTTCTTAGAGCGAACATAAAGATTTGCACTTCTTAAGGTACATGATTTTGTGGGGTTTCCTGGGTCAAGTGAACAGCAAGCCACTTTCAGAGCTCATATCAGGCAGCTTACAGGAAGAGTAAAATGAAATATTTTGGGAGAATTTTTTTATTTTATCATGGAAAATTTTGAGAAACTGTGTTCTCTTGAAAAGTATCATAAAGAAATTTGTTGGTTGTCAGTATCTTCTGAGTCAAAATGCACAGATAATAGTTAGGAAGTAAATTTTCCTATACATCAAATGAGTGCTGTAGAATTTCTCAGATTTGGTTGTAAGCATACTGACTCAGGATCTCTTTTTTCCCTCTCTTCCATGCCTCACACATATTTCATAGTTGGCTCCACACTTCCTCCTCAAATCTGTTCTCTCTCCTATATTTTCATTTTCATTGAGATACATCAATCTATACAACCCCTTTGGCTAGTAAACTGCGTCATCATCACTCCCCTCATCCAACCAGCCAAGCCCTAGTGCTTCTGTTTCTTAAACTTGCCTCAATTCTTTCCTCTCCTTTTTAGCTTCTACGATACGTTTAGTTAGGCCCTTATTTCTCTCACTTGGATTTAGGAAGTCTTAGTGAGTCTACCTCCCTGCTTCCTGTCTCTTCCTTTTCAGTTCACTCTTCCTTTTAGTATAAGTGTTTTCTCTTTCAACCATCTAAGTGATATGTCATTCCCTATTTAGATACTCAAGCGTTTGAATGGTTCCCTGTTGCCTGTGGGAGTACTCTTTATATTTTAATGTTAATATGTCGTAAGAAGTGTTAGAGTTGACATTGCAAGATATATCAGTGTTGCAAAGGTGGGTAAAATCAACACTAATCTGTTATAATGCAAAACCTCCTGTGACTGCCCCCTGGTTAGAGGTGGCATCTCACCCTGGGGACATAGGAGGTGTTACACAGGAGTGGATGCTTAATTCAGCTGAGACTAGAGCATGAGCTGTGGAGTCAAACAGTCATAAAATCAAATTTCTTACCTACCACGTACAATCTGTGTGTTTGGGAAAGTTATACCTTTCTAAGTCCAGTGTTTTACCTGTAAAATGGGAATAATTATGCTTATATTACCAAATTTCTGTGATGGTTCATTAAGACAACTGATATAATGCCCTGAACATAGTGCCCAATGCATAGTAGGTATCCACAAATGTGAATACTTGCCACTATAAAGATATGAAGGACTACAACAGAATGCCTTAGTCTGAAACGTTATTTCAAACAGGAAAAGGCAAACGAAACGGCTTGTCCAAGTGAAAGAGTATGGCCCGTATGAGGAACTCCAAGTGACTAAGAGTTTGAAAGGCAGAAAAAAACTGAAGATGAAAATTGAGAAGAAAGTAATGATTTGTTCATAGAGGGCCTTATGCTCTATTTTCTGTTCCTTCCTCTCTATCGATCTCTTGTCAGCTTTATTATCATTTTCATGCCTTTTATAACTAAGCTTATAAACTTATTAGACTATTTTCACTGTTTCTACTTCCTCAACCCATGTCAGTCTAGCATCTGGCTGCATCACTCCACTGACATTGTCATCATCGACATCACTAATGTCTTAATGGCCACGTCAAGTGGACACTTGTCAGCCCAGTCTTCTTGAACTCTCTGCAGGATTTTGGTATATTACTTGCCTTCTGAAAGGACACTTCTTTCTTGATTTCAGTCATTTCTTTCACTTTCATGATTTTATTTTTATCTTTATAGACTTTCCTTTTCCATCTCTTTCAAGAGATCTTAATCCTTTGCTATCTCTTAAATATGTGATTCTGTCGTTGGATCTTTTGTTTATTCTTTCTGATTATTTTTTGTAGAATTCATCCTCAAAGGTGACCTCAGGTATCCACCAAGTACTTATGATTTTCACATCTAATATACATCTGTAGCCCACACTTCTCTACTTATAATTTCCGTATCCCCACTAAACTAATTTCTATAAGAACCAAAACCATATCTTCATTTTCACTCATTTAAACAACTGTTAAACTGCAGTAGACTAATTTCTGTTCTCAATCCTTTGTCCCTTGCTGTAGTCTCACCTTTTATCCTTATATACCTTCCTTTAGAGACAGCATACTCACCCCAACACATCACAATAGATTTTGGGGAATGCAATATGGGCAGAAGTGACAGTATTTTTCAGTTCTAAACCTAATTAGAAGACTAACACAGCAAGTGGTGCAGGGTAGGGTGAGGGCATTTCTGCCTAACTCACAGGCAGCTTATGGTATTAACTGATGGTCCCAATCCTATCTCTTTTGATACCATCTAATATCCCAAAGCTAGGGAGCCTCAAATTTCACTTTTGCACATACAGATTACAGAAGATGAGAACAGAAAGATACTTTCGCTCTATGGATAGCCTAGAGGATTAGACTGTTTGGGCCAGTACCTCTCTCCTGGTGCTGCTAGACTGTGATTTCTATCGATGACACCTGTCTCTTGTTACTTTCTGTGTCTCTATGAAAGTGTCTCATGGATTCTTTTTAAATTGAGCATCAAACTGGACCAAAGATTTTAGGCTTTTGTTTAAACATGGGATAGAATTCAAATATTGTGAAAAGTTTAAAGCATAATAAAATTGTGGTCATCTGATATGAACCTGATTTTAATATTTTTGGCTATATTAATAAAATTCTATGAAGTTTATATTTCTGTAGAGATTCTTCCTTAGTTAATAGCATTTCCATTTAGTTGCTAGGCCAAAGTGATAAAAAAAAAAAAAAGAAAATAGATTTTGAGAACTTCTAGCATGTAGAAACTAGCACGTAGAGATTAGAACATGGCCTTAAGAACAGGAGGCACTTTTATCTATTAATGTGGATTTCAAAATAAGAATTTCCCCTCAAAAGCTTTCCTTAATGAAAATTATTCAGATATTAAGAAAAATTTCCATTATCTAGTCACTTCACAGTAAGACTCTTAAGAGAACTGTTGAATCAGATGTTATGAAGAAACAAATTTTTACTCTAATTCAAATATGCATGTCAAAAAGAAGAGGAGCTCTTTCTAATTTTCCTCAGTTGTTAAATTCCACAAGTCTACCCAACATTAGAAAAAATACGTTGCAGCTGTTAACCTGGGCAGGTATAACTTCTCCCACACTATGATGTAAATGTCTAAACCTTTGTCCCACTAACAAGAGCGCAATAGCACTTTTACGAATAGCTGAAAACATTTTCCGCTAGCAAAAGTTCGTACCAGATTGGTAAATCTTCACTAGTCCTGTTACTTACATTGTGATGATTATGAATGTCTTAGCCATAAGTATTTGTATTTTGATGATGCCCAATGTCATTCCTGTGGATTATCATCTATCGTTTTTATTAAAATTCTCCTCCTCAAAGAATTTTTTTTGTAGTAACATAGCCTGACTGTTTTGGTCTTTGCTAATTTGCATAATGACTTGTGTATGAATAGCTGTGTGTTTGTATGCATGTGTATACGTGTGTATTTAAAAACCTTTTGTCTAGGTGAGTTCTGTTCTCTGAGTCTAAGCAGCTTCTTTTCTTAGGTGTGTATAGTCTCTTGAAAGCAAGTCCTCAGCTGATGTGATGTATATCTTAGAAAGAAGCAAGACCCAATCTCCTAGGCTTTTAAATGTTTTTTTTTTCTGATTTTCCATGGCAAGAGACTATGCTGACTTTCATTCCCAGATATTGACTAGACCAGCTTGAATAGTCTACATTGTATTTATGTAGCCAGAGTTAGAGGTGATGGATGCAGGAGTGACTGCTATGTTATGGACTGAGTCTTACCAGGTGACATGTAAAACTGAGGTTATGATTATCCTAGCAGTATAACTGTATCTGTTGTTGTATTTTTCAGTTCAAGTATCAATGGCATTTTGTGTAAAACCAATTTTAATTGCAATTTCAAGAATCTTCACAGGGTATTTACATCTTTGGTCACTGCCAACTATATGCATAGTAATACCCGTCAATCATTCTGAGGATCTGATATGCCCCCACATATTTTCAGATGCTTCAAAGGGAGACAAGTGACACCCCCAATTATGAACCATTAAATAAAAAATTTCATAAAGATGTTACAAACATATTTAATAAAATTTTCTTAAGCAAGTACTTGTTTTATCATTAGATCTTCTAATAGTTCATCATAAAATGTTACTTTACTATACCACCTAACTGAAAAGACAGCTTTTGCTCTGTAATATTTCACAAAGTACTATATCGAAATGGGGCTTGGGCCTTTTCTCACTGCTAGCTTCATTTTGGATTCTCTCTCTGCCGCCATGAACTTTAAGTAAAGATTTAGAGAGATTTCTCTGAAAGAGAAGTATTTTTTCCTCTCATGTTTTATCTTAGAAGTTCTCTGCTTCATCTGCTCTACCCACTGCCCTTCAACTCATAGATTATGTACCTAGTCTCCAACAGGTGAGAGACTCTGGATAGAGTTGAATCATCTTTCATCTGAAGAATAGATGAAAGATCATAAGCAATGTTTCTATATATCTGGATTAGTAGAATTTCTAGACAGGATGAAAGGAATAATCCAAGAAGAAAGCTAAGAGGTCAAAGGGAATAAAAACCAGGAGTAAAATGTCAGAGAAATACGTCACATAATGAGGGGAAAGAAAAATATGATCTATTGATGCTATATAACAGGTTGTGTATTACCTATAAGGTAAATCAGGATCGTCTCGGGAGGAAGACAGCATTCTATTCTCTGTACAGCACTAAAGAGGGCTCCCAGGCATGCCAAACTAAGGAAACCAGCTCCTTATGCAGAGAACAGCAGGGGAAATGACATTGGTTGACTCCATGCTGAAGCTTCTGCAATGGCTCTAGTTTAGATCTGACCTGGCTCCTGAACCTGTAGTGTTTTGTTTGTTCATTTGTTCATTTGTCCATTTGTTTTCTGTTTTGAAACTGAATGTCTGACTCAGTTTACAAAGTCCATAAACTTGTTCTTTCCACTTCTGCTTCTTCATATGGGCAATGAACTAAAGACTCTGATGACTTGGGGAATACAGTGAAATTTTATAAGGAAGTAAATGCATCTATTTAACTAAATATCACAAAGGCCACATGAGACAGAATTCTTTATTTTCATTAAATAGAACAAAGGTGGATTCTTTCAAAAGGAGTAACTTTTAGAAAAAATGAATATAGCATTCACACACACACACACACACACACACACACACACACCTGCATGGAAATCCAAGAAAATGAAGAAAATAATTATAATTATTTATAGACCATTTCTCTATCCCATTTTGTCAGAGAACGAACCTACAGAATCTTCAGTTCTATAAAGATTATAGATCACTAAAACCCAGTAAGGTAGGTATATTTTACAAAAGAGGAGCGGAGTAACTTAGATATTAGAAATGTCATATTTTATAGCTGGGATTCTAACCTAGTCTGTGATTTCAAAATGTATAGGTTTTAAAACTTTTTTTTTCAGTGCAGGGTTAGATTAAGACAGAAATAAAGGTAGCATTTTTGCTTTTATGGGATTGATTTATCTCAGCTAAAGAAAAATATTGGTAGTACTGTTTTCATATATTTCACAAAATTAAGAGAAGTATGACAGATAAATTATGGAGGACATTAATTTCATAGATATCAGCCATGAAATACTTAATTATTGACCTGTGTTGATACTGGAACTCTCAGAAAGTAGATAAAGATATAAGTGGACTTCATTAAAGAAATAAAGAAGAATTGATTAGTGGAAAGAAGTAATAGGAACATTGCAAGTAATCATGTAATTTTGAATTTAAATTGGTTTGTGACAGGGACATTTATTTCAGAACTTTTTGTATGGTTAAAAATAAAATTTGGAAACTACTACAATTTTCCCTTGTATGGAAAGTTGAACAAATTGTGGTACATGAAAACCCTGGAAAATTACATAGTCATTCAAAAGAAAGCATTAGATCTATGTAAATTGTCTGGGACAAAGTCCATGATTATAGTGAGGGAGCAAAACAAGATGCAGAGATGAATACATAATACGATCCATTACTCAGGTTGGATTCTCAAAGAAGCACAATCTGAGATGGCGTTTAGATTTAGGTATTTATTAGGGTATGTTTTAGAATCAATACCTGTAGAAGGAAAGGGAGAAAGGCAAGATTGGGCAGAGGATGAAACTGAACTGTGAAACAGGCCAGATGAGAATCTCAGCTGACGCAGTAGGGAAGTCTAGAACCAAAATGGGCCATCAGAATGTCTCTGCACTTGGCCTGCACTCTGACCTGGGTTGCTCAGGAAATGGTATGACCTTGGATGAAGAAGCTCCCTGCAGCCAAGGCAATCTCTGAAGGAACTAAGAGCTGAAGGCCTTGGCCGACAGCACTCCCAGCTTCTAGTTCTTCATTGAAGGAGGATCTGGGTGGTACCTCTATCCATCACAATACTTAAAACTGATTATACCCAAACTCAAAAAGTATAAACATACTTGTAAATGATTATTATATGCATGGTGAATAGTAGAATATAAACATTGATGATGGAGAAAGCAATTGGGCTAGGGGTAGTGCAAGTAATGAAAATAAAATAAAATGTAAAATATTGATGAAAAAGAGGATATAATATCTTAATTAGGTAAAATTAAAAATATGTTTCTGTGGTGCTTAGAGAGAAGTATTAAAGGATGGCTATCTAATATTTATCTTTGAATTGTAACATTACCTTTCCATTGTGCTTCTTTATGCTACTTGAATAAAAAAAAAATTATCTAGATAATTTGAAAAATTATAAAACTATTTAAGGATTAATGGGAAATTATGTGATCTCTAGATATACTTAAAATTAGGCCTTAAATTTTCAGAAAGTAGATTTCAAAAAATCACATAGCAAGAGGCTCTAAAAGATATGATGGGTTTAGAAGCATTAAAGTAGCAAAACCAATCATAATCTCCAAAAGTTAAAGCAGTCCACTGTAAACTCAGATCCATTTGGGATTTTTTAGGGGTCCAACTAATGAATTAAATGGAAATATAATGTGGATCACTAATCCTGAATCCACTGTCTTTAAGAGTGGCAATAATCTCCACTTATTCTCTTCTGGTTTCAATATATAAACACATCTAAGGCCACTGTGAGGGGTAAGTTTCAGAGACTTGGACTTTGCCTTTCCCACAATGATGGTTCTTAACCTATAGTCCAAGCAGCCAATGTGAGGTATTTTTAAAAGCTAAGTATTATGTCTGTTTCAATTGCGCATTCAGGAACTAAGTGAATCTGCAAACCCAGTTGCCCCAGTGCACACACTGTGAGCCACGCAAGGGACTGGACTCCATCGATTCAGGCCCTCCACTCCTGCCCTGAATGTCATAGGTCTCTAGGTAGCTGTGTCGCCTTGGACTTTGTGTCAAGAGATCTTAAAAGGCTTTCTCCCTCTCCCTCACTTCAAGGTAAAATTACCAAGAAAATGGCAAGGTCCATTTGGGAGGAACTGGAAGAATTGCCATAGTTTTGCTGGTTTCTGCCTTCTGAGGTACAAGTCTCTCCTTCAATCAATTTCTAGGTCTGAAAATTGGCTCAGGTCTGGAACCTGGGTAAGAGATTGAATATTTTTTTTATTAGGGTGACTGCCCTCAGCTTCCTGATTATCCATCCTTTATTTTGGTTATACAGATTGAGCTGCCCATATGTCCCACCCTTAGAGCCACCTCTGTAGCTCTCTGCATGTCCTCTCCTGTCTGCCACTCGGTGTTGCTGTGCATCATCATCGCCCCAGCGGTTTCTGACAGTTTCGCACTGCCGCCTTGCTTCTACGAACCAGGGATCCTATGAAGCCCATTGCTGTCAGCGAGCCCCATTATCAACACCATCCCCAACAGTCACCCTTGGCCCCTAGAGTATAGCCACCACTGAACATCTCAATAATGTCCACACTCCTCATCAGCATGTTCCTTATTCCTGTGGTAAGCAGAATTTTCTCTCATGGATCATAGTGGTCTGGTAGGTCTTCTGACCGACGTACTGTATCCACTCAGGTGTGTCCACTTCTACGAGCTCTTTGATCCCTCTACAACCATACGTGCAGCAGTTCCAACACTTCTCCTTCACAGAGTGTGGTCCATCACTTTCTCTCAGAAAGTAGATAAAGATATAAGTCCCCACTCCCAGGGACTTTGCATGAGTTTTAAATCCTATAACCTGGGATGATGCAACTTGACTTTGGCATAGCAGACCTCTTGGAGTAAAGGGTTTCACTTTCTAAAGAGCTCTACTCCTCTTTAATTAAAAAACTGGATCTTCAACTTTTGCTCTCCACTGAACACAGGAGATCCTCTGAGTTTCAGACTTTACTTATATTAGTAATTAATCACCCTCAGACTTTACATATCTCCAATGTACCAATGCCCCTCAGAAGTAGCCACCGAATTCCAAAGTCCTTAAAATTAGTGATTCTGAAATTCTCAACTCCTGAGAAATCATACCTATCGGTAAATTTCTCTTAATGTCTATCTGTTCCCAGTTCTGTACCATTGAACATTTTAATAATTTTGCTACAACCAGATGCCTGAACTAACAATTTTCCATCTACTGTCACTGAGAAAGTTTTTATTGCCATCTAGCTAGCAGGTGATCTAGCTCCAAACATCTCATTTTAGATAATATCATAGAAAATATCAATGAAATCAAAGGCTGCTTTTTTTTTTTTTTTAAGATCAATAAAATTGATAAGCCTCTAGCTAGGCTAACTAAAAAAAAAAAAAAAGACATAAATTACTAATATTAGAAATGAAAGGAGGAGCATTACTACAGACCTTATAGGCATTGATAGGATAATAAAGATATACTATAAAAAATTTTATGCTTATTTTAAAATGTTTTTCAAAAAGCAAAAACAGGACTCTTTACCGGACTCTTAATTCTATCATCTTCATCAAATTGCCCACACTTACCATGAGAGTCCTTCACTGTGCATCAATCTGAGCACACATTCCCTATATTCTGCTCCTGAGCAGCTAAAAATCCACTGCAAAGGTATAAATTTATTCTACTTAGCTTCGACTGTCGATGTTGCTATCAACCAGTTTACCATTCTTGAGCTTACTCAATTGAATCCAAACCAACACATATGCATTGAGTATTTAATGTATTCTAGGCATTCTGTTAAATGTTTTCCTTATTTCCGGGACTTAATATTTCAAATATTTACCACTAATTTTATATACTACATCTGCCCTCACTCCCTCATTTTTATCAGATGTTCCTCACCTCCTACTTCAGTCAAACAAATTTATAATCAAGAATTAAAATCTCTCTTTTTAATTCCAAAATACATTACTCAGAATTTGACATTATATTCCCCTATTTCTTCTCTTTACTTCTCTTCTTCCCTCTTTGCTCCCCCTTTTTTTCCAAAGGAAGATTGTTTTTGCTCATTTCCATAACTAGTCCTATCATTTTAGCTTCTATTTTAATTGTTAAATTTTTATTAACTTTATAATTTTCTCTCTTGTATATTTTATATTGCTCTCATTTATTTGTACATTTCTTATTGAGTTACTACTATTCAGCCTACATTATACACAGCTTTGAACAAAACAATGTTCTGGTTGTTATTTAGCTTACCTTCTGTGAGGAGAAACAACTTTCTAAAATGTGTTGTTTATAGACTGTTAGGGTGTGATAAATACTAAAAAATTAAACAGTGTATCGGTCAGAATTCTCCAGGGAAAAAGACCATCAAAGACACACACACACAAAAATAAAGAATTAACTGAGACTATTAGGGAGGCTGAGAAGTCCCACAATCTATTTGCAGGCTAGAGACCCAGGATCACAGTTTCAGACCAAGTATGAAGGCCTGAGAATCAGGAAAATTGATGGTATAAGATCTAGTCTGAGTCTGAAAGATGATGTCTCAGTTTGAAGACAGTCAAGCAGAGAGAACCAATTCTCCCTTCCTCTGTCTTTTTGTTCTTTTCAGGACCTTTGATGGATTGGACAAGGTCCACCCACGTGGAAAAGACAATCTGCTTTACTCAGTATAAAGTTGCTAATCTCATTCAGAAACATCCTCACAGACACACCCAGAAATGACGTTTGTCCCCATATCTGGGCATCCTGTGGTTGACACATAAAAATAAACACCCCAAGTAGGAAAGGGAAATAGGGAGTGCCAGGCAGTAGGATTAATTTAAAAAGAGTGCACAGATAAGTCCTCAATGAGAAGAACAATCTATGTGGGTGTGGGGGAAGAAAAAGAAGGCCAGGTGGAGGGAATGACACTGCCTGGTTTTGAGGCAGAGCAGACCTGAATCATTCTGGGAATAGTGAGACTGGAATGGCTGAGCATGGAGGACGTGATGTAGAAAGGGAAAAGGGAGCCAGATTATGTAGGCCCTTTTTAGCCATCATTGATATTTTGGCTTTCACTCTGAGAGAAGTAGGGAGGTATGAAAAAACCTGCTTTTGTTTTAACAGGATCACGGGAGTGGCAGTGTGGATTATAGACTGTGGGAGAGAAGAGGGAAGAAAAAGACCAGTCATGAAGGTCTCTAGATGAGAGATGCTGGTGGTATCAACCAGAATGTTAGCAGTTGAGGTGGTATGATTCTTGATATATTCTGATAGTGGGGCAAATAGAACCTGCTAATGAATTAGATGTGGATTGTGAGAGATAAAGGAGAGTCGAGAATGGCACTATAATTTCTGATCTGAGTAACTGGAGTGTCGTAGCTGCCGTTAACCAAGGGTTGGTTTTGGTGGTATTAGGAAGAAAGGTGTTCAATTTTAGATAATTTAAGTGGAATTTTCAAATATTTAGATGTAAAATTTCAGATTGAAGATTTACATATTGGAGTCTTTAGAATATAGATGTAATTTAAAGCCATGAGAAAGGACGAGATCAGCAGAGGAGTGAGTGTAGACAGATAAGAAAAAGCAAGCAGTCTAAAGTCTACACAGATAAAGGGGAGAGGGAAATATGATATTGCATATATATCATTTCTTCAAGAAATTCTGCTGTCAAAAGAGTAAATGAGCTATAGGTGGGTGGGGAGGAATGTGGTTAAATGGTATTTATATATAATAAATATTAATAACTACCATTTATATATATACATATGTATATGTACTCATATAGTATTGTATGTGTATATGTGTGTATATGTGTGTGTGTGTGTGTGTGTATGTGTGTGTGTGTGTGTGTATACATAGAGAGAGAGAGAGAGAGTAGATGAGGGAATAATTTGCTGATGAAGGAGAGGGAGGAATTGTAGGAACTGTAGGAGTGAGGTTCTTAAGTAGGGCCAGAGAAGATGGGGTCTAGCAAAAATGTAGAAAGTTCGACTTTAAATAGGAATAGAGTTTCTCCTAATAGGAGGTAAGGAAAAATGTCTGTGTACAGATTCTAGAAGATGAGTAAATGTGATGGTGGGAGTTCATAGAACTTTTATTCTCATAGTTACCATGAACTTAATGAAAGTAGAGAACTGGAATAAAGAACAGGGAGGAGGTGTTAGAGGTTTGAGAACAATAAGAAACAGAAAGAGAAAAGAGGAAGTGTAGAAATAATATAATTGCTCTGCAACATTAAATACCCACACTAGTAAATGTCATGAAGTTAAAATGAGACAAAGATTTGTAAAAAGAAAAAAAAAAATTCAGTCACATTTAGCTATTCAGGAACAGGAATGAAAGAGATATAGAGCTGTGTTTAACTAGGGTAAAGGTTTTACCTGGCAAGTTTAGCCAAAAGAAAGCCAAGTGAATTGAGAGTGTTCATAATGATCGATTATGGGAAATTGAGAAAGTGTGAATTGGAGAGTTTATAGTGTTGACTAAGCTGAACATGTGGGGAAGCAAAGGCATAATGGGTGAGGGAAATGGTGGTAGGATTGATGGACTGTAGGTCTGGTGTAAGGAAAGGTTGAAGGCTATGAGGGAACCAAGGATTTGAGAAAACGATCTAGAAAGATAGAAGGAAATAAATAGACAGTGGGTCTAGAGTGTGGCTATAGAGTTTAGTGACTAAGGTTGACTGAGGTAAGGTGGGAGAAACCATCATTAGAGGAAGGTAGTCAAGGGGGCAACAGTATTGTAAAAATTACATACCTAAGTATTGAAATCACTCAGAATCAGGAAAAGAATTGTGGTAGAGTGGCCAGGGGCTAAAGTTAAATCTGTCAAAGGCTGAGGAGAACCCCAAAGTCATCTAGATGATTTAAACAAGAAACAGAAGTAGACGATATAGCATGATGATATTAATGTTAAAGCAGAAAGGGGAGTGTTCAAGAGCATAGAATAATCTGCAAGTGTCAATGAAGAACAAGGATAAACTTTTCCCCTCTTCACCATTTGAGAGAGCTACAGGACATGCAGTGCCCATAAAGAAACCACATTTCAGCAAGAGCAAAAAGATGAAGGGAACTTTCAGAGAAATTGTTGAGGACATGGGGGATTTCGCTAATGATAAACAGTCTCAGGAATCAGGGAGACAGCTGTCGATAGGTGGATGCATAGAGCTGTATGGAAATGAAAGTGTGAAAAATGAGCTATGCCCTGGGAACCCAAGGATTCTGTTGGTTGTGACCAACAAAAATAGTGACAAAGTACATAAAACGATGAGTCTGATGATCTTGATGCCCCTGGTAAGAAGGTGTTGGGAAGTATGCAAAGGTTAGAATCAGTGGACTTGTCTTCATCATCTTGAAGGAGGTGCAGAGATCAGAAAAGTGCTGATCTTCACGGATAGTTATCTGTGTAAACATAAAGCCTTTGAAACTCTTAATGGAGGAGAGTCCTTACTGACAAATGTGTTGGCTTCCACATAGGGTAAGCTCACACATATAATAGGCACCCCTAGTTTCTGTTTTCCCACATAAAACATCTAAGAGCTTCCCCCAAAATAAATTATAAAATAACCATAATTTTTGGCACATGAATGAGCAGAAGCCAGTTGTGGGGCTGTACTCAAAGTGGTAATAGTAATGGGAGTCTGCCATCTTTTCCCAAACCAATTAGTGGCCAAAATAAAACTGTTTTGAATACAACCCTAGGATTGTCCTAAGCAACTTCTTTTAAGCCATTGTAGACTTTTTAGCATTGTTATTTCTGTGGACCACTCAGCAATTTAGGAATGCCCTTCTTTTGGGGATTTCCTGTCACTATCTCCCTTTTAACATCATTCGTGGGCTATGGTACACGTTTGTGTTCCCTCGGCCTTCTCTTACACTATTTCCTTTACATTAAATACTCTTTCTCCTCTTCTCATTTGTTAGTCATGCAGTTCAGAGAAGAATTATTTTGTGAGGTCTTTCTGAGGAGTATCCCAACCCTACAAATTGCCCAATTCTTCCTGTTCGCTGTCATTGAGCTCTATTTAAACTTACAATATAGAAGTTTTCAAAATCATTTTTTTTACACATTACCTATTTATTTAAATTCTCATTAAGAGAAGTGAGATAAATGTCTTTAGATCTGTCTGTGTGTGTGTGTGTTTTCTCCTTGTCTGAGTACTCTCTGTTAGATGATTAGTTTCTCCAAAGCAGTTTCTCACTCCCTCAATACTTCACACCATGCTATATAGAGAACAGTGTTTATTCAATTAAAATATAATGAGTAATAATCCAGCCTGGAAAAGAAAAATGAATGGCCATAGCTGAATAAGAAGATGATAGTAGAAAGTGAGTTCCACAAGAATAAGGGTTTTAAACTATTTCATGTTTTGGAAGTCCTAGAGAAATTCATTGAATGAAAAAGACTAATATAGATTTCACACATATTTCAACACTTAAGCTTGAGTAACATACAGGTGTTATATGAAGGGTGGAGTTTGTCACATCCCAGTTCAAATGCATTTTTGAGAAATCGTGGCTATTTTTTTCACAGTCAACTAAAAAAAAAAAAAAACTTGAACAGATATAAAGAAGAAAAATGTTTTCCCAAGTATAATATTACAAAAAGAAGTCATTCTTCCTTTTTCCAAACTTTAAGCTTCAAGGAATGCTTATGTTCCTTAATTCTCTTCAATTTTTTAAATCAATCACTCTTGTGCTGAATATTTTTAAATTAATATGACACTTTGCATGGATCCCATAAATAAACAAAACGTGCACAGCTTTGTTTATGTTAGGAACCTTCTGCTAAGTGTTGCTTCTATTTATTTACTTTTAAATTATGCCAGATTTTTGCAAATTTGAGTCAGTTTTGGGATCAACTTGAAATTTTAAAGACTGGCTATTTATTTTGCTTCTGATACCTTGCAAATATTTTAAAGTAGTAGTTTTGAGGACCAACAGATGATACGAGGAAATTATTCATGATAGACATAATTATGGAAATAGTTGTGTCATACCGTAACATTTTTACCATTTCTCTTCATTTAATTTGGTTTAACTTCCTCATTGTCTTTGTTTTCTCCTCATATCTAGAGTTTTTCACCCCATCCTTTATATCTTGAGCTCAGATATTCCTTGATTTGTGTAGCACAGCTCCAAAGATCTGACATGATGAACATGAGAGGATTCAATAAGGATAGGCTGATAAATGAAAACTTTGCCCAGAAATCCATATTTCAGAAAACATAAATAAATAAAAAGCTTTACTTATAGACATTCATAAGTGAAATTATAATTCACTAATTCATTTATAATGAAGAACTGGCATCCATAAACTTCTTTTTATAATGTATAATCTGACAAAACCCATGAGCTTGAGGGCTGGTTAGTCTTTTTAAGAGAGAAGAAATGAAGTGATGGAGTTTTATAAGGCAACAACAGGCACTAATATTTGTCCTACCAATATCCATCCAATCTCTCTACCTCTCCCTCTTTCGTAATTGAACCATAATTATCTGCAGACATTTCTTTTCCTGTACACTGTCATGTGCTTCAGGATAATCTCATCTCTAGCTCTAGGAATAGTAGATACTTTAAAGACTAAGTCAATCTCATTTTCTTTGAGAGTGGTTGGTTTAGGTGCGGGCATGAGACCTAATTTTGGCTAACGAGATCTTAGGGAAAGTCAGCTTTAGTGCTTCTAGGAGACTTTATCACTCTAAATATATAGACACAAAAAAGACAGTCCATTTCTTTCTGCAATTTTTTTTTTTTTTTAAAGCCTGGATATGATGACTGGATCTGCTGCAGCAGTAACTGTGAGGGAAACCTGCCTAAGGGAAGAGCCAAGATGATGGAGATGACTGAGTGAAGAGATGGGAGAAACCTGCACCACCCATGACGTGCTGAAGCCACAGACTGTTCCTTGCCTGGAGCTAGCCTTAGCTGGGACCTCATCATTTAAGCCAGTTTGAGTAATTTTTTCTTACATGTCATCAGTAGAAATTTGACAACCTTCCTTCTCTCTATGGTTGAAAAATAAAGTTATGTTATGTTTTGTATAGGAAAGGATACACATACCTGGATTTCTTTTGCAGGTAGATTAGTGGTCAGGTAAATACCTGCAGGTTAGTTTTCATTGGACATTGTTTAAATTTTGTACTCTTGAAATTTGGTAAAGAAAGGTATAAATCAATTAGTATTGCCATTGGGTAGCAGACTTGTTTCTTTTTCATTAATATAAGGTAGCTGAAATTACAGGAATAGAATAGATTTAAAAATAGAAACATTCAAAAGGAAAAGGTATCAAATCATCATGAATTTTAAGAGTCAAGTTACAAATAGGTGAAAACAACTCCTCTTTCAAACAGGGCTACCATTACAAAATATTAGGAGTTAACAGAACGAGAGAGAGTAGGATGGGAACAGTGGCTCCTTCTTTCAAACAGTAGTTAATCTTAAAGAAAGAAATATAACATTATTATGACTCAGTCATTTTGTTAATTTTCAGTTAAATATAGCCCATATTTCAGCTGCAATGAGTTACAATTAAAATTTTCATATTATTTACATCCTATTTGAAAATAGTTCATATCGGAATGTGTTTTAGGTAAAAATGGGTATACAAAAAAAGGGGGGGTAAAAGGTAAAGATAAAATCGAACATGATTTTAAGCTTAATCTAGACATAGTCTTATGAGATATAATTTCAACGATGAGATGCTAATTTTTTAAATATTAATTAAGGTGGCTGTGACATTCACTGCTCTAATTAATTGACTTATATTTGAGATAGTGACCAGGCCATTTCCGCTCCCTAGAATGCCTTTGTACAAATTAGACCCACCGGGACATGGCTTGGCAAGGAAAGCAGTGGGCTGGATTGAAGTCCCTACCTGTCCATTTGACCAGGTATTGCTGTGCAGTGAAGAGCCAAGACGAGTACTCGGAAGTCCTGAGCTGCAAATTCCAATGTTCAGGTGGAAGAGTGTAAGATAATAAGGAGTGCTAAAATGCTGGCAAACTACACAACAGCATAGAAAAGAGCCCATCTCCAGTCATAGCTCCAGATACTACTTCCAGGAGGGAATGTAGACTCATTGTTTTTCGATCTCCCAAATTTTAAAAGAGGCTGGAAGTCTAATTCGGTTTATTTAACACCAAACACATGGCCCAAATTCAAATTGTGAGCCGACAGTTTTTGTTGACTCTGACTTAAGGAAAGTGCATAGCTACAGCTTCTTACTGGGATGCTAAGGTTAATCCTGATCTTGGGTTCAGGAATGTTTCAGCTCCTAGGGGTGATGGCATGATGGAGAGAAGTGGGGCAGAGGCCCTATTTTTCATCCAAGGTAACTCTCAAGTAGGGAAGTCCACAGATGTAGATATGGAGGGGAGCAGAAAAAAAGTAATAAGGGCGATATTAATTCTGAAGAAGAAAGAAAAAGGAGTATATAAAATTAAGTACTATGAGGGGAGGAAGAAGTTGTGATTTTCAGGTAGTTTGCCTTTTATAGTACTGTTCTACTAAATAGCTCCAACTCTTTGCTAACATTAATTAAACCTCACAAACCCTGTGAGATAGGTAATTATTATAATTAAACCGATATTCTGGATCAGTAAAATAAGACTTAGAATGCCCAAGGTCACAATGAGATTGCGTGGCCCAGTTTAGCAGACAAACTACTTATATTTTTATAACATATTACTCCCCTAAAAAGGTCTTTCCTAGCTCTTTCAATCTCTTTCTTTCTCTTTCTCTCTCTCTCTCTCAGATGTAATGATAGGATAAATAAACTTGATCATTGAGAAGTTAAACTACAAAGTTAATTAGGGAAGCTAAAAGACAAAAATACCTAATGAACAATCCATATCCATAAACATAATATGCAAATTCCATTTCAATTAATTGCATTTATTTAAAATATTTTCATTTAAATTGCTGGTTTAGCTAAATGCATCAGTAAATCAAGGAATCAATGCACGTAAAGCATTCACCATACTACACAACAGCATAGAAAAGACTGTCATTAGTTTGGAAAGAGAACACAACAGACAGACAGAAGGAACTCTTCTTGTTGCTATAACTACGGCATAACAAAGGTCAGCACTGGGGGGGAAAAAAAAACCTTCCTGGATTGAACGTTAACAACTCAGAGATATTATCCTCAATTCTGCTTCTCGACAAAGAAAAATAATAATCCTTCATTTTAAAAAGAGTTAATTGAAGCTAAACTAAACATTAGAAACACACATTTTAAAATATCAAGCATAAAAAATGATTTTGATTTAAAATATCATATTGAGAGTAACATCAGAAACCTGTGCTTTTGTAAATGTGAATATCCAGATTACATTGGAAGTCAAATCTCAAGTTAAGAAGAACAATCACAAACATTTAATAAAAAGTTTATTGTATTTAAAAATAATGAATTCAAAAATAGTGATTTTAATTAACATTATTTAATAGAAAATAATTTAAATTTAATTTTAAAGTTTTACAGAACTTAAAATGTATGACTTTTATAAGCCTAGATTTATACCTTTAAAAAGTAAATTTTAGAAAAAAAAATTCATTATTAAAATTCTTGGAGATTTGTTATTTGTTTGTTTTGAATAATTGGGCAAGTTCTGTCGGGCGATTTGAAGATCCAGAAGCTTGTTTACAAAATGTCCAGTTTCTGCTTATAAATTCATTTTAAACAAACCTCTACCTCTTTCCTCTGAGCTAAAGAGAACATTAGTTACCTGAGTTATTGGTTTTGAGGTGTGACTGAGCTTAAGGAGAGGGCTTGAGAAAGGGGACTCTCTCGCTTTCCAGTGTTCAGTAAATCCAATCAGATAAGACTTGTGTGCCGAAGAGAAAGGCTGAAAGGAGAAGGGACTGATCCTGCCACATTCTGGACTGCTGTCTAGGAAACATGGACGGCCGACACCGAGTGCTTGTTGACAGAGCTGTACAAAGTGTTTTCTGGTCAGTTCATAAATGCCAATTTTCAAAAGATTTCCAAACTTCACATTACTTTATCATTACTTATCTATCTTAAAGGACACTTTTAAGAAAGCACACAGGTATCTCCATGCCTAAGGCAAATTTTCCTGGGAGAAAGGCGAGTGAAGAGGACCTTGATCCTGTCAGGCAGAGAAAAAAGGAGACCCCAAAGAGCAACTTGGAGTTTAAGTTGCAAATTTGTGTTTAGACTTGTTAGTGTCTGGAAGCTACTTATCATGACTTGGTGTTTTATACTAAAATTGACCCATTATTTTCTCTATGACTAAATACTTTGAAATGTATTTGAAATAACATTTACGCTGAAATGTTATTGCTTGGGTTTTCTAATAATCCAATAAACAAAACATACCAAATATATATGCAACGTACAAGGAAGCCTATAGGTCATCAAAACCAAGCCAAGTTCGGGAGTCCATGGAAGGAGTGTTCTGGAGACTTTTCTTTCTAGTCTATTGTTACTTCACTTGTATGGGTTTCTGTGTTTGGGGATAACTCCTACTACACTGCAACAGAGATGCAATTTTATAGAAATGAGAATTTATATAACAAGAAGGAATGCCATGAAGAAATAAGAACGGGCCTAGACTAAATTCGGTCTTGTGAAGAACAATTCTAAAATTAATGTCCAGGATAGTATTTAGTACATATCTGTCTGGTGTACAACCTGTATGTAAAAATAGATGAATATGTGTACTTGATGAACATAGTTAATTTGAATATGGTGCTAATGAGGCCCAGGTAATGGGCTTAACCCTGTGAACCCATTATTTTCATTGCCCTCAATAGTCACAGATTTTACCCTTACTGGTGGCCAGTCATTCTATAAATGTATCCTGTTAGTCGTTAGAAAGAGAAGGCAAAAGAATATAGATAGCTTAAGACAAATTTATTATTGCTGAAAAACAGTTCTAAGCACATGACCTGATGTTGGCAGGTTAAGAGTGCCAGCTTGGAATATGAAGGTCAGCATTGTGATAATGATGTATCGATATTTAATTAAAGTGAAAGAAAATAACAGGTGTGCTGAATATTGATTTTAAGAACTAATTTCATCAAATTCAACTTGTTAAGTCACCAAGAAAACTCTGAAAGTGTCCTTAAAATGTTCACTTAAAGGATTTAAAAATATTTCTTTATAATATAATAATTAATTACAAGCAAAAAGTCTCATGTAAATACCAAAGCTTCATCTTAGCTTATATTATTATTAATTAAAAATTTTTCTTCATCTGGTCATAGGAAGGTGATTGGCATCTTCTAGAAGAAGGGGTTCTGCTGAAGTAGAGAATTCTTTCAAGGTATAATAGGAGATGAGATTCGAAAAATAGGTCCAATTGGAGAAGGGCTTTGCATGCCATTTTAGGAATTTTGCATTTTTATACTACAGACAATGGGGAACTTACTTCCACATTTTACATATGCTACTTTCCTTTAATATGCGCAGCATACAATGTTGGGAACCTGTCATGTGCAGGGAAATAAAAATCCCAGGTAGCTACAGTCAGAGGAGTGTTAAAGAAAGTATTCCTTATTTGTTTTAGTGGCATAGTACATAAAGGGTGTAATTTTGTTATTACTTACAGTGTGAATTACTATTGAAAGAAGCAGGCCTCAGACTATAAACACAAATTGGAAAGGTGGCTTCTAGGATGTTAGGTGAGACAGCTCCGCACACCTTTCCTAACCTGGGGTGTGTGTGTGTGTGTGTGTGTGTGTGTGTGTGTGTGTGTGTGTGTGTGTGTGACTAATAGGCAACACCTTATTGGTGGGGAGTTAAAGGTTACTTCTGGGTTTTGAAAACATCAGCAGACAAGCTGCTAATGCTTAAGATTTATCTCTAAGTCAGTTTATTTTAGATATTTGGTATTTTCTCTGCTTGTGTTACTTCTTTATTTTTTAGTAAATTCTTGTTCGAATAGTCTAACCCTGGCTTGGCTGTCCTACTGGTATTTAAGAAAGCATAATTTGTTCATAGTTGCCAAATTTTCCCCAAAGTCATTAAGACTGCTTTTAGTGGCACTCTCTAAGGGTGGTAATCAGCAAAAATGCTCCCAGGGGAAAAGGATTCTGAAGGTTGTTTGGGGCTGTGTGGTCTGCCTAACCACTCAGTAGGTTATTTTCCTTCCAGCATTACTTTGTGGGGGAATATGCCTGTCAGCTGTCCACCAAAATTGTTTCTCTACTCCACAGTAATAGAGTGACATCTAGGAAGTGTCTGCCCAGCAATCTTTGCAGCTAGTTGTGGCATATGACTAGTTTTTGACAATGCATGTGAGCTGTAGCGCTATGGGTCACTTCAAGACTGAGGTCTTTAAGAAGGGATCATGCCTTCTTCATGCCCTTCTGCTCACTCAATGTAGTTGATAAGCAGTCCCTTGGGGATAGCGAAGTCCCAAAACGGAAGGAAACTAGATCCCGAATTGCTCAGAGAAGACAGTCATCTTTTGATCTGAAATTCTCACCCTGAATTGTTACATGAACAAAAAAAAAGTACTTCTATAGTTTTTGCACTGATACATTTTGGAGTCTATTTGTTACAATGGATAAACCACCTTTTTACAGATTCCAAGATAATGATGATAGTCATCATGATCATGATGGAAAGCAGAAGTGTTTTAAAGACAGCACAACACAACATTTCTGCAGAGCAGGGGACACTTTTTCGGGTGATACTCCAGTTGGGTTTTTTTATTCCACCATGAAGATAGTGATGAAGCCCCAGGACTCCTACTTCAGATTACAAAATATATAAATCAGAGGAGAGGCACAAACCACTTCCAGGTATTGGAAGCTACAGGAGGCATTTTGCAGAGGGAACAGACCTTAAGTTTTAAGTATTTTGTAGGTTTTTGGATTTTTTTTTAAAGCCTAAAGCACCTGGTATTCCTAGGTGGTCTCCCATTTAAGTACTATCCAGGCCCAACCCTGCTTAGCTTCCGGGAGCAGACAAGATTGGGCGTGTTCAGGGTGGCATGGCCGTAGATGAACTGTGGATTCTGAAGGAGAGTTAATAGAGGACTAAGTGTCCTCAGCAATTGTTATGAAAATGCTGACACATCATCCTGGGGAAGACAACACGGGACATAGAGTACTATGAGAGTAGTGGCAGATAAGCAAGTGGCAAAACTAATATTAAAAATAATAAAGGATATGAGGTAGACCAGAAACGCAATGTTTCCTTTTATTACATTGGCTAAAGATCTAATCAATTCCCTAGTGGATAGGCAATGGATGTTATAGCAAGCTAGGAGGTATGTTGTTTACAATATGTTCCACACGTTTGATTAAGGTCATATTAATGAGGGTTCTAAAATCACAATTAAAGGTAAGGTTCTAGTTTGCAGACAGGGTTTATTGATTACTTAATTATTGATAGACTAGGGTAAAGGGTATAAGCATAAGGCTTTGGAGATAGACAAAATTGGTACACATTTCAGTCCTGTTACATACTAACTTTGTGACCCAATCTAGGTTATCTAATTTCTATGGGTCTCAATATCCTCAATTTGCCATAGAAATACTTAATTTCTATGGGCCTATTATTTCCAATGAAAATAATAACTATCTTATAGGGTTATTGCAAAGACAGAATAAATTATCTGCAGATTACTTAGTATAGTGTCCGACACAGATGAGTCACTAATAGTAGCTCTAATTATTACTTATCAAGACTAAATATTCTATAGTTTTTCCTTTATAAGCTAGAAAATAAAATTCTTTGGAATTAAGACCCTATTCTCTCTCATTTGTTTAAGGTTCATTTTGAAAGTGAGCTTGAAGCATTCCGAAAAGGAAAGCAAATTTAGCATGAGAGAGCTTGTCTTTATTTGATTTAAAAAATTGTTTATAAATTCCAAAACTTCTATCATTGGACTGATATTTTAAATATTTTGAAAATATGTTTAAGTATCATCTTTCCAGTGTGTTTTCAAAACTCATTACAAATTGCCTACATTTTGCTGATAAGTTTCCTTTGATGCTCAGGTAAAAAAGAAAATCAAATGAAATATTTCTTTCCTTGTTTTTACAAGGTATTAACAAAAGTATAAAAATATCATTATCAGTGAACTTCAGTAATTATTAACCACCAGTTATTTTGCCTATAAATGGTCAATAACCAGTTAGATTTTATAACATTCTATGTTTAAAAAATGACGACACATGCATATTAATCAATAAGTCACAAAATAATCTGTCCTCTTTATAGTTGTCCACTCTTGAAACAGCACCTTCATTGATGTACACCACAGTTCTGAACATCTTATCAATAATCAATCCTCCATAGTTGGCAGAAGCTTGATATGGTTAAGGTCAATCTTTTGAAAATTCAAATACGAAATTGTTTAAAATGTCTTTTCAGCATTTTGTTATAAAAGAAACAACTCATTATGATAATTTCTTCCTTCACTGAAACTATACTATTGCATTATTCTAGAATATAATTTTAATTTTAATACAAAACCTTGCTTTATGACACCAATTTAAATAATTCGATTTTTTTTTCTTTCCTACTTCTGGTGTTAATCATTTGCCACTATAATCTTTTCTCAAAATTATCATAAAAGATTCACATTTTTATATCTTATTCCATAAGCATTTCTACTAGAGCATACTTCATTTCACTAGTGGAATAGAATGTATCCAGGAATATCTCATTTTCTTTAAGTCGGCAGTGAAGAAGTTAATTCACAGCTGCATTTATGAATGAGTTTTATTTATATTTGACCTTCGATAAAAAGATTTTTCTTTCAATTACCGAACTATTTTTTTCAAGGGTCAAGAAGTCATACTAGTATATTAGATCAATGTAGCTATAAAAGTAGTTTTTGTTTAAGTAAAGTTTGGAATTAAGAATGGGGCAAGTTAAAAATCAAATTTAATCCTTGGAACTACCACATGGAATAGTAAAAGAGGTTGGGAGGAAGGGGGTGTTATAGAAAGAGAGAAGGGGAGGTTATTGAAAGTGAGAGCGCGAGAGAGCGAGAGAAGGAGGGAGGGAAGGAAGGAAATGGAGGGAGAAAGAGTAGCGAAGGACAGAGGGAGAAGACACTGGGGCGGGGTGGGAGAGACATTGAGATTGATTTTGAGATCGGTCAAGCATCACATCACCACTCATTTTTATTTTATTTTATTTTTACATTCTGGCATAATATCGTTCAAACGATTTGGACAACCAGAACGCCGATCAGTTTTCATTTACTTTAAAGACCTTAATAATACTAATTTTTTCAAGTCTTTCTGGGCGCACCAAAATTATTTAAAAGCCATGCGGTAGGGTGCGAAGTAAGAGCATTCTTCAAACACACACGACCTTTTCTGTTTTGCACTGCTCGTTTCAACCCAGCCAGAAAACCCAGACAAGTTTATTTACACACAAAGTCGCACACGCACGCACACACACACTCCACACGCAGCGAGAGAGTGGCGGAAACGCCCTCTTTCCATTCCTTCCAAACAATTATCTCTGAGAGCGAAAGAAAATAATCAACAGCCCTGTGTGCTGGCTGGCGGCTGAGCCCGGGCGCCGGCGCGGAGGGAGGGCAAGCGGCGGGCGAGCCGGGAAACGTGGCTCCGCCGCGGTGGAGAGGATTTGTGAAGGGAGCGCGGGCCCGCGTGCGCCTCTTGTACCCCGTGTAATTTGCAGCCAATCATCAGTAGGTGTCCGCGTCCCTGCGTCCTCCTCACCTCGGCCCATCGCCACTGAATGCGCCTTGAAGTTTAATAAAAGAACTGCATACCACCCCCACGCACACACACGCGCGCACACACGCGCACACACACACACAAACAGAGAGAGAAGGGGGGGCAGGGTGAGAGAGAGAGGAGAGAGAGAGAGAGAGAGAGGAGGACTCCCCGGCTCCCTCCCTCCCTCGCACACAGCGACTGGAGACGGACGGAGAGCAACGCGCTGGGAGAGGAGAGACCACCGAGAACAGCCCCGCGCTCTCACACATACACTCACACTCGGCTCTTTCCTCTCCCCCCACCTCCTCCTCCTTCCACCCCCACCACTAACACCATCTCCTCCTCCTTCTCTCTGCAACAAGAAAAAAAAAGCCATTTACAGGTATTTTTTTTTTTTGATCCGCATATTTATTTATTCCCCCCACAACAGTTTGTTTACAAGTATTAAAGTTGTAATTGGGAGCTGCCAAGACACATCTGGATTTGTGTTTCTTTGTGTTAGGGGGTGATGTGCAACTAATTAAAGGCAGACTGGCAGCGTCTGCAAATTCTAAGGCTCCCCAAATAAAAAGAGACTGGTAAGTGATTGTTCTTTCTCTTTCTCTGGCTTTTTTCTCTTAAATGTTTGCTGTCCGTTGGGATTGTAAAAGTAGATTATTAATGCTGGACTCCAGCAATAAAAGGCGTTGCTGTATTAATTTATTAATTAATCTGCACCCGCCCCTCCTCCTGAATGTTAAATATGACCTTTGATCTCTATGTCTCTGGTAGACCAGACATATAATATTAGACGTGTACAGTCACATTGTTTAAAGGCAAACCAGGATCATGAAGTGTGGATGTCTAATATAGCTTTGAAATAGGACTATAGTTATTTGTGTGTGTTTTATTTTGCTTTTTAGAGAAAATCCAAACAATAGCTGTGGTTTAGGTACCTTTTTCATGCTCCAGAGATGCATTGATTAAACAATAATGACCTGGATCCTGGGCACAATCATTTTCTACAGTTTCTGGTGGCATTAAACCTTGAGGGAGGAAGGGGGAGGTGATAGCAATAAGAAAAGCAAGGGAAGCTTCTGTTTGGAAACACCACTCTAATACTGTGAAAAAGGGACATTAAATTATTTCTTTATTTGGAACAAGGTCAAAAGACTAAAATGTTAATTTTTTCCCTCCACTCAATGTGTTAATATCTAGTGCATGGTTGGCATAACTAGTTTTTACTGAGTAGCAGTTATTATGGTCTTGCAGTTTTAATGTGATTCGCAGAAACTGAAGCTATATGCATATTCTTGCTGTGTCTTCCCCCACCCCTTTCCAAGCATCAAGAATATTTAGCCAGGAGCATTTTGGGGGCACCCTTTGTATTGCCATCAGAGCTCTGAAGGGAGCAGTTTTTCCTAATGCGAAACCACAGAGGTGGTTCCTGAGTGATTAGGGACTTGCTGTGATTGAAAGATGCCTGCTAGCTTCTAATCCAGCCTGGGGTGAGGTTCCTTATCTTGATTTACTTTGCCTAATAGGGATTTGTTTACATAAACCCCTCTTTTTAGGGCACCTCATCAGCAGGTCTTGAAGTTTTTGCACTTGGAGTTTGGGCACAAATGGTTCATTAATCTAATTATAAGCATAATTACTATAATTGATATCCATTTTGAACTGAATATTTGAGACTGTAACTACTGGGCCCCATTTAGAATTCCCTGAACTCTACATTCTAGACCAATATGAGGGGCTTCAAAAGATGTCACAGAAAGATATTCTGGCCTAAAAAAAATGTGGAAACAAAGAAACTGTTTTTTTTTTTTTAGGTTAATATACACTTTATGTCTCTGCTTTTCTTCTTAAAAGGCTGTGATGTACCTCTCCCTCTGTAATAAACAACTAAAATACCTCTTCCTAAAGCATAATAATGGCTTGTAAGCAAAGAGATGAATGCAAATACCCAGTTAACATTAAACTTTCCTCTTAAAGGGAGCAAAAGAAAAATATCAGTTTAACGGTTATTTCTGCAGGTAAACAACACCTTAAGGGACACCCCCCATCCCGCACACTCACACACACACACACACACACACACACACACTCACATTTACGTAATGTAAAAACCAGTAACTGCGAGAGTGTGAGATCCTTAAAAAAAAAAAGATCCCATGCTTTCTTCTTGTCTTGGGAAGAGACAGGAATCTCCACTGGGAATTATTTGGAATATTCTTACAGAGGCTGCAAGCACTCGGTTTAAAACCTATAACATTATTTGTATTATTTAGAAAAAAAATTTTTTTTAATATCTAGTCCATCTTTTCTTTCTTTCTTTTAACAAGTAGAACACCACCCTTTTACCCCCACCAAGCCCCACCACCAAATGGCTTGTACAATTGAGACCTGTCCTTGGTCCATTGAATTAAGACCCTAACAGAGCCAGCTGTGCTGGGATTCAAACTAATGACCGCAGACACAGAAGGACACTGTGGCAGCTGGTAGTTCTTTTTTCCCTGCCTCTTTAGTTCAGATTGTATGTGGGCAGTCTCTTAGCTCTCAGTTGTATTGTGTTTGCTTACAGTTTATACTCGGCTGTATTGTAGACTTTCTCCGTACTTCATTTGCTAATTTCCTGTTCATTTTCCTCATAGGGCCATTGCTGTTTTCTACTTTACAGCATTTGCATGCCCAGGCAGCACTTGTTCACACATTTCATAATGTTTAAATGCCCTCTGCTTATAGGTAGTATCACCCTCCCACCCCTGATTTGCATGTCTTTAGCACTCCAATTGCCCTTTTCCCTCGGCATTTGTCAACCCCCGTCTTTCCTCTTTC
>NW_006441953.1:3479915-3480248 GCF_000325575.1 Pteropus alecto | reverse complement strand
ATAGGGGGGAGGAGCTGTGGTGTGCTATCGGGAGGATGGGAGCGGGGTTGGGAAGGTTGCGGGCGCCGGGTGGGGGTGGGGGTCAGAGCTTGATGATTGTTATGCAAACGACCTAAGAATGTGGGAGCTTTCAGTGACTGCAGTGGGTAGGGAGGGAGGGTGTTTATTTATTTTTAATCTTTTCCTTCGTGCAGCTCGTTGGAATGACTTTCTTTATTTTAGTTGTAACAGTTGGAGGATAATGCAAAGGAAGACGCTGCTTGGGAATTCACCGTCTGTGGAAATGCGCCCCAGAGAGGAATAAAGCAGTCCTCACTTTGCTCCCCCCGCCCC
>NW_006441953.1:3479643-3479904 GCF_000325575.1 Pteropus alecto | reverse complement strand
AGGTGTCGGACCAGGCGGTCCCCACTTCCACCCTGCACCCCTTCTTCCCCCCCTGCACCATGAACACCAATGTCTGCGTGGAGCCCGGGCCGAGCCCGGAGGCCCCGGGCTTGCCCAAGGAAAGCCACCTGCCCGAGGGGGCGCTGAACAGCCTTGTGGATTACAACTCGGAGATGGAGCGCTACCGCTCCTTTGCCACCTCTTTCTACAAGACCAACGGGGGCGCCTTCCCGCAGGCGGCCAAGATCGCGCGCATCACCA
>NW_006441953.1:3466929-3479311 GCF_000325575.1 Pteropus alecto | reverse complement strand
GACCAGCATGCACCACCGGAACGACTCCCAGCGGCTGGGGAAGGCTGGCTGCGCGCCAGAGCCGTCGCTGCAAATGGCAAATACTAATTTCCTCTCCACCTTATCCCCTGAACACTGCAGACCTTTGGCGGGGGAATGCATGAACAAGCTCAAATGCGGCGCTGCTGAAGCAGAGATAATGAATCTCCCCGAGCGCGTGGGGACTTTTTCCGCTATCCCGGCTTTAGGGGGCATCTCATTACCTCCAGGGGTCATCGTCATGACAGCCCTTCACTCCCCCGCAGCAGCCTCAGCAGCCGTCACAGACAGTGCGTTTCAAATTGCCAATCTGGCAGACTGCCCGCAGAATCACTCCTCCTCCTCCTCGTCCTCCTCAGGGGGAGCTGGCGGAGCCAACCCGGCCAAGAAGAAGAGGAAAAGGTGTGGGGTCTGCGTGCCCTGCAAGAGGCTCATCAACTGTGGCGTCTGCAGCAGTTGCAGGAACCGCAAAACGGGACACCAGATCTGCAAATTTAGAAAATGTGAAGAGCTAAAGAAAAAACCTGGCACTTCGCTAGAGGTCAGAGGAGATGATTTCTTGTTTCCCAGTCTCCCTCCCCTCCCTTCTCACTCCCCTCTCCTCTTCCCTTCAGGGCTTCCTGTCTGGCTTCAAGATTCAGTG
The DNA here is from genome assembly GCF_000325575.1 of Pteropus alecto. Taxonomy (NCBI): domain Eukaryota; kingdom Metazoa; phylum Chordata; class Mammalia; order Chiroptera; family Pteropodidae; genus Pteropus; species Pteropus alecto. The sequence goes on along the minus strand of NW_006441953.1, from coordinate 3,478,650 downwards.
CCCCTTTCCTGAAGCTTCATTTGGGTTGTAAGGCACCGTTGCAGGTGGTGTGTCGAGAGCATGGCCTCTGCACCACCCTCCCCAGCCGCACTTCCTGGGTTCCGCCCTCCACATGCGGAGGGCGCTCCTCCTTTTTATCTCTGTGGGAAAACTAATGTAATTGGTTTGAAAAATCAGAAGTTTCACATTTAATATGGTCAAAAATTTCCCTTGGTGGTTTCAGATGCCTCCTCTCTCGTATTATTTTTAAAAGCATCTCTGCCCAAAGAATTGGACACATCACATTCTGTATATACATTTATTGGCCAAGAGAGACTTACCAGTGGCCCAATTATAACAGTGAGGACTCAGTTTGTGGCACAAGCCTATGTTCCCATTAAAACATACACACACACACGAATCATTGAAGCTGAAATACGTGGGTTCAAAGGGGATGTTCTGCCCCTTCTAGAATAGTTTTTCTTCTCACTATGACAAAATGTTTGTTTCCCATTTGATTTTCTGCATATCTCCTTTTTTTTTTTTTTTTTTTTGAGAAAGTAAAAACAATATAGAAAGCCAAACACCAACTGAAATTTTTAAGGAGATGTTGACTTAGAATGAAGGGATACAATTAGTTCATTTAGGTCAGGTAATGGTAATTTTATTTAAACTATTTTTACATAGTTTCAGAAACAAATGATTTCTAAAACTCAGTTACCAAAAAAAAAAAAAATGTGCTTTAGACTCTGTATTTAATAAAGTAACCATTTTGTGGTTACACAATTGTTCTATACACCAAGCACAGTTTTGGTTGATACCCTAGTTGGTCAATAATAGTTTCTTTTTCCTATATGTTCTTAAAACAATCTAGAGATTCTCATTAAAGTAAATTGTTAAATTAGATTTTTAATTTTCTTCAATACAGAGATCGATGTATTCAGTGGAAATTTCACATGGTAACCTGGTCAAAACAAAAAAGGAGAAAATGGAAAATCACAGGTGTTTATGCTGGTATTTTTAGCAAAGAAATATGGACGAGTGATCATATTTAGCACCTTGATAAAATTTACAGAGTAGATGGCCAGATGTTCATATGTACTTGAGAACATTGGTGCTGGTGGTGGTGGATTAGGCATTTGGGAGTATTCTTTGGGCTGGATTGTAGGGTGAGAGTGTCTCTCACAAGTTATCAGAGGGGCACCTGCACATTCTATAAAAATATGTGAGCTCTGCTTAAAGGAGTTTTCTCCATGAAGGACTGGTCTTTCAAAGAATGAAAGAGAAGAGTTAAAGATCTTTGTTGCAGGTGTGAACACAAATAAGATACAGATGTTTTGTTAATATAAATTAAAACAGCACTTTGGTATCTAAAAAATCAGTATATATTAATAGCATTATCTATTGTGATCAATTTCATCCAAATATTTCATTTATTCCCCATTATAAAAGAGCTCATCTCTTTGTCAAAAGTTTGACTTTACTCCGGGGGATGAGGGGTTACTATATTTCCTTTGGCAACTCTATTTAAGCAAAGATAATAGCAATTATAAATGCAAGTCCATGTATTTTCTTAAGTTGCAAAAATTCTTATATTTTGAAGTCTCTTTTCTGGATTAATTTATTGTAACTTCTCTGGTTCTCTAAGGCCCATAGGAAATTAAAATTCAGTTTATACTGAAATTTCCTATTAATACCCAGTTGATAAGGACTACGTGGCTTTTATTTTTCCTCTCGAACTGTAGTATCTAGAGTTATAGATTTGGTGTTACTGGTAGGCCTTGTCTTTAGCTAGACCCATAGCACTACCTGCATCCTAATTTAGGGTGTGTAGTAGATAGGACCATGGAATTATTCTGATTTATATAGTAAATGACCACTCTGAAGGCGCTTAATGTACAAATAGGTATTCTGCACAAGTTTCTGTGATGATTTATCAGTCTAAGCAAATTTCATGAATTTCCTTTTTTCTTCCTTTTGATAGTTTCCCCACAAACTTGTGATGTTTACATTCTTTAGGCATTTTGGTCACATCCGATTCCATGTATTGCTTTTTTTTTTTCTTTTTAAAATCCATGTACACAATAGTTCTGAGGCTCTTCAGAAGGTGGGGTGTGAACTGTAGAGAAACAAATTTCTCTATTTGTAGAGCTCTGTGGAGATATATTCCTAACTACATACCCTTTCTACCAGAGAATGGATTGCAGTTTAAGGCTAAGATTATTAGTGGAATGCTTTTTGGCAAAAAAGAAAAAGAAGTTGTGTGTGTGTGTGTATGTGTGTGTGTGTGTGTGCGTGTGTGTGTGTGTGTGTGTGCGTGAGCGTGTGCCTGCGTGCCTGGTTGGTTTTTTTTTTGTAATTGAGTAAGATTCTATCTAGGTCATTAAAAAAAGGCAATGGTGGCATGACTGCCTTAAGCACATGTGTAACCACACAGTTATGGTTGTAGGAAACCAGCTGGTCGCCTGTCAGAGTGACAGGGTTTACATGACTGAACCAAAGCTAGAGCAGTGGTTGTGGGTTGGTGAAAAGTCCCCCTGCTGACCTGCTTTCCTCTCTAATTTGGTTCCTGTAAGTTATCATCATCTGTGGAGATGTTTTAGAGATTGGATGGATGCCTTAGCTGAGGGTAGTGATTTGGGGATTTATTATGGATATACCTGTGGATTTCAGGGGTAAGTTTAGTAGCTATTATTTCTTAACTTTAAATTATGGTCACCAATTAATATCTGGATCATAACTACTAATATTCTTATTTATCACTTCAAACATCATGTGCCCTTCTTCTCTTTGACTTATTATCACCCCAAAGATTGGAAGCATAATCAGATTTTCAGGATGAATAAACTAAAATTAAGACACACTCACATGGATGTGTTGGGATTCTTGCCCACGTTTTTTTAAAGCTTCCCATCTAGCATTACTTTTAAAACTGCTTTACTTATTTCCACAGTTGCTGCTTAGTCTCATAATGGCTTAGAAATATTTTTATAAAATAACCCTCTTAGTAATATTTCTTATGATAACAACATAAAACTAATTTTTCTGATATCATACACTGTATATTTGCATATAACACTTCCATTTAGGCAATTACTATATTTAAAAGTTGTCACTAATTTGCCCCTTATGTGACAAAACTTATCTTAAAAACTTGTATCCTAAATGATGGATATTAAATTCCCAGGTATTTTCAGAAATATGTGATTATATATTATGATAATAAGTTACATAATAGCACTTTGTCTCATACAAAGGTAATCCTTCAATCTTCATATTCACTGCCATTATATTTCTGCTTCTAAGATCTAACTTTTTAAAATATCCCAACCTGCTATAGGCTCAAGGGATAAAATTGTCCGGTGGGCAACCCCAGCCTCTTAGGCCTTGAACATTGTTCAGGTGACATGATTGATCTCTGTGGGACAGCATTAGAGACCACACAGATCTGGTTTCTCTCGCATTAGCTGATTTATGGAATTACATTAGTAAGCAGAGCCTCAGGAGATTTCCCTGCCCCCACTCTTGGCTCTCTGCTGTGAGTAACACACTGCCCCCACCAAGGCTTTCCATGTACTAGCAGAGGGACTTGAAAGGGACACACACATTAGAGTGAAGAGACTGAGCAACTGGAAAGTCAGGAATAAAGACAACTTCATCCTCTCTCTTTTTTTCCCCTCTCTCTCTCTCAAATTTATCTCTTGAATGTACTTGGCCAACAGTAATTTTCCGGTTAGGTGGAATTTCTAAGGGGTTTAGTGGAAAACATCAAGATATTGCCCCAAACTTGATAATTTAGAAGAGTGTTTTAGGGGAGGAGGGACCCATTTTATATATATACTGTTAAGTTCTAAGAGCCCCAGCCACACAAATGGCCATTGTAAAATTTTGGACAAAGCACTGTCTGCAATTTGTGCAGAAAGATGGCACATGCTTCCTGAGGAAATTCATTTGTAGACCATACATAAAATAGGCGTGTCACTCAAACTCAAGGTCTGTGTAGTTAAATAATGGAACCAATCAATAATTGAACATGTCATAGTTTTTGAAGTTTGATGACTTTTTAAAAAATTATAGGTAAAATATAAATGTTTATATCTTTAGTTTTAGATCATAATTTAAAAATGAATTTTCAGTTTTTAGTTTCAAGAATCAAAAACATACTAGTATAAAAATATAAATTTTTGTTTTAATTTCAAAATGCAAATATATTACTATCAGAAGGAAAGAGGAACTTTTCAATAAATTCAAACAAAATGATAATATATTAACACTAAAATATAATGAAATAACACAGGAAAAGATACTAATTTCATAAATGATAAGAAAAAAGGACAGAAAAGTTCAGCTACAACTAAAGTCATAATTAGATTTGTAGCCAAGGTACCAGACTGTAATATAAATCCACTGAGACTCTTTTTCCATCACCAGATTCAATACAAGGCGATCAAAGTTGTTTTTAAAGAACCATACATTTTAAATAATTCCTAAGTTTAAGTGAGAGTGGTACCCATCCAACTATCATGTAAATTATAAGCAATCTTTTGGATGGCAATTAAAAATAATAAAATCAAAATAATTAAAATCTGTTTGTAAATTATCCTATAAGAATATTTGTTTGAAATTCAACCATCATCAAACAAAATACAAAGTCGATCAGAACAAATCAACAACAAACTTTAGACTTTAATCTGGAAAAAAAATTGAATATTTTAAATAAGAAAGGAAACTGTCTAGTGATGTGGGAAATAAAATGTTCTTGGTTTTTAAACTTTTTAATGAATTAATTACTATATTGCTGCACATTTTGGTTAGTTTGAGCCAACTGTTTCCCTGGGTGATGAGTTAAGAGTTTTGTGTAGTTAAACTTACAGACTGATAAATGCAGAACAATTTAATAAAAATAGTCAAGACTAAAAATCGAAAGGTGTGCAAAAACGATGGGCATTTCATCCATATTTGCTCTGGTTTACCAGTTTGGAGACTGAAGGTCTATGTTGGGATGACCTTGCACACAACAGTAGAATATTCTTTCTGGAATGAAAAGTAAACATAAAGCTATTTGAGTATTCCCCAGAAATAGGTTGCAACTACTTCTTCTGAAGTAGTTGATGTTCAGAACTTACTGTTCAACCTCAGTTGGTCAGATTATCTGAATATGTAGTTCACTTTTACCAGAAAACAACTCACTTTTTAAGCATAACAAAAGGTCCTACTATCCATTAAATTTCATAAGAGTAGATCTGCTTCCATTTCTGACATTTATTTTTACTCCTATTATACAGAATATTTTTTTTAAAACTCCTGTATTCATCATATATCTAATTAAAATAATAGGTTAAATTCAAGATTTAGCAAAAGGACCATGTAATATACAAATTGGAGAAATGACTGCTTCTCTTTTAGCTTTCCTCTTATTTTTCAACGAGTTTTTAAAAAGTAAAAGTGAACCCGAAGTTAATGGTAAAATCTTTCATTTTTATAAGTGTGATTTTCAGTCACTGATTAGAATGTGAGGTCATCTTGGCTGGGAAAGTAGAGCACTCTAGAAAATACCATTCTTTTTTTACAAAAACTTGTTTTTAGGCAAGGTTTTTTCATAATCAGTGGACATTTTGAAGATTTTGTGCATGCATAATTTTGTTCCTTCACTTGTGCTGCAGTGCTTCTGCTCATTCTTAACATACTTTTTCATCTAGCATTATGCTATTATCCATTGGCGTTTCAAAATCTTGAGGGAGGGGTACATGGGTGGTTTTATCCTTCAGTCATATCTTGTTCTATCACATGCAAACACCTGTCCTGAAATTGAATTATTCTGCAGGGTAATCGAAAAGCCTCCCTGCATTCAGCATCATATGTTTTCTGTTGTTTATTGAGTTATGTTGCACCATACTTCAGATGCGACAGCCATTTAATAATGTTGAAGACTTAGCTCTGCAGGGGCTAAAAGGATCCCAGCAGGCTTGTTAACTTCTACTCTAAAACATTATGAGAAATATTTTTTCCTCTGTGAAACTTCGGGGCTTTCTCTTAATTTATTTTAAAAACATAATAATCCATAGTCAGATATGAGAGGAACATAAATTTTTTTTGTTTTACTATTAAATTTGTTTTACTGTTAAATTTTTTTTGTTTTACTATTACTTAATTTTTAACCTATCTATTAAACATTACATTTCTTTACTTTAAAAAAAAAGGGCAAAGCAAAATATACTTTTTCAAAAAACCAATACTAAAGGTGTATTTCTTTGGCTGATACAAACCAAATACAAATTATAATTAGAAAATATACTATTAATTTCTTGGCTTTTGAGTTCTTTTATAATTAAAAACTATATTTGGGCCACATGGCCATATTTAGATGATAGATTGTGGGAAGAGCCACCGATATTAAGTAACTTACCACTGAAACAATGTTAACTATATCAGTATGACTTCTCTGACTTTATTTCCTCATCTATAAGGAGATAATATCAAACTACTTTACAACTTTTTAATATTGTACGTAGGTGAATATTCTTTGTACATCGAAAGATGCTATACAATTTCTCATTCCTATTTTAAAGTCATCGATAAATAGTAGAGTAGAAGACAGTTATATTTAGAGATAATTCAGTGCACCAACAGGTTACTTATAGTTTTCAGAAATTAAAACCCAGGTAGACTGTTTTGTAGCTTGTGTTTTCTGAACATTTGTTTTAATCATCCAGTTCACCAAAGATTTGGCTCGATTTCACTTGCAAAGAGATAAACCCAATAAACAAGTTTCTGTGTGCTTATACCTGTCAAATGCCAATGAAAACTGCTCGAATTTCCTAGGGGAGTCAGTCAATGTGGTGAGCCAATTTAGATAATTTAGTGCTCTTCCTCTTTCCTCACCAAAGGCACACCACCACCATTAATTAATCTTTTAATAGAGAGTGTGTGTGCGTGTGCATGTTTGTGCGTGCGTGTGTGCGTGTGTGTGTGTCTGTGTGTTTCGCTTTACTAACTCAGTATTTTTAGCTACTATTTTCTTTATTTGAACAGATACAGTGAATTAGTGACTTTAAGAAAATCATTGTAAGGAATAACTGGTTAAATGCTTATTAATTGGAGAACATATTTAACAAATATCAGAATATTGTAGAGTTAATTCTGTCCTGGAAGATAGGTGTGTGTGTCGGTGGGGGAGGGGGTGTATAAAACAGGTAGACATACATTATGACTATGCAGAGCTTTCTTTTTTTGCTTTAAATAAGAAGAGTACTTGTGAAGTAAAGAAAGTTAGTGAACGATAATAGAAAAGGCTTTTGGTGTTCGGGGAGAAAATAGTGAAAAGCCCTAAAAGATTTGGAATACTAACCAAGACAGCACTAACAAAAAAAGAAAGGAATATTCAAGCCAGCAAGCAATGCAATATGTATTTAGAAGAAACTTTGTCAAGACAGGATATGGATGTCTGCTTTGCTTCAGCAGTTATAAAAGTTTTGCAGCAAATGGAAACTATAAAATTAAGGAAGATTTTCATGGTTTGACATAGTACATTTGGTTTGGGAGTCAGACCTGAGGCTCGAGTTCAGTGGAGTGGCCGCTGATCTAGAGAGGAGGGAAAACAGATTGTGTTATAGCTATTATTTTTACTTATGCCTTTGAAACATTTACTGTAATAGTTACAAAGTGTAACTAAAAGAGAATACCCCCAAGAGAATACCCCCAAATGGAAAAATGGGATCCCATTTAGTTCTCATCATCTGCATCTAAATATCTAAATTGATATTTCCAAAGACATTCTTGAGAGAGTGAAGAAAGTGTCAAACTATGGGGAAAACTGTGCTGAGTGTGCTGTTTCTTGCTCAAGGACTTAAAAAAAAAAAAAAAAAAAAAGCCTGGATGATTGATTGTATCAAAAGAGTAGAGATCAAGTATAATGAGATGAGAAAGGGATATATGTTTAAAGATCAGGAAGAGTCATGGGCATTTCTGTGTATTTCAGCAAATCTGACAAATTCCAGAGAAGATAGATTTTCTCCAAAATTTTACATAGTGTAGTGATAAAATACATTTTTAAAACAATAACAGACTATATAAATTTAATTATGTGGAAATGATGAGTCTAAGTGATGGTCAGTTAGTGCCAGAAAAATAACTGTGTTGGGAAAAGGTTTGTCTGTGGGAAATATTCTTGTTTATAAGTTAAATGAGATCAGTGATGGTTTTAATGAAGTCAAGAATAAGGAAAAAAAATAAAATCCTCAGTTGTACATAGATGGATGACAAGTGAGAAGACGTAGAATCTTCTAGTAAACATGAAATACTTTGTGTGTTCTAATTTTCATTCATGAAAAACAAAATAAAGAACACTTGCTTTTTTTCTCCCCCAAAGGAAATATTATTGGATCTTCTATGTAAGGCTGCTATATAGAGAGTTAAATTCATTATGGAGTAGAATGGTTTTGGATTTTCCTTGTGTGATTCTCTTCACATAAATGTGTTATTTGTGTGCCATGAAGCTGTGTTTTTCAAACTCCAAGTTACAGCACATTAGTGGTCCATGAAACCAATATGTTGGCTTAGCATTAGAATTTTTAGAAAATAGAGTAAAATAGAGTAGAACAGAAAATATATGAGTGTATCACATGTAGTAAGAGTACATATTGTTAAACTTCTGTTTCAGTTATGTATGTAAGCATAAATGTAAGGGTATGCATATACTAGGCTGCTGTGTCAAATGTATTTCTGTTAGTTGGAGTCAAAAACGTTTGAAAAACAATAGTTTAGTGACAGCAACAACACTGTCTAACAAGTCTGTGGTGAGGAAAGAAATTATATTTGTAAAGAGACCAATGTTAACAAGATAAGGAGTAAAATTTAAATGTATTTCTATAAATAGTGTGTCTTTACTTCTCCTAGGTGGGTTTGTACCTATGTTATATATTCATCAATACATGGTATATTACTAAGTATGTGGTAAACCATTGATAAATTCAATTTAACAAATCTTTAGGTAGGGACTGTAATTTTCTAAGACTTGTAGTAAGTGCTCTGGATATACAGACACACACACACACACACACTAGCTTAAGAAACTTGAATTTTTCTTCATTCTTAACTGCATTTTTTAAATACCCATGTAATTTCTTAACTCTTTCTTATTTCATCCAGGATACTTAGTTTCCCACTTATAATCTTAATTCTCAGTCTCAGAAATGGCCACATTTAATATGATAGAATTGAAATTTTAGAAAACTCTGGAAGCATCTCATACCTATTTAAAAGTCTTGGGATTTCTTGATTCATCCTTGGCTCAATTATTCCCCAGATCTAGATAAGAAATACAAACTGCTGTCGATGATCTCTACCTGGCTACCTCATGCAGTTATGTGGTGACAGATTAAGTTTTCTATTAGTATTCCAGAATTTTTCAAGGAATAAGAGAAAAAGAGAATACTTGCCTTGAACATTTGAACATACTGAGAATCTACAATATGATTTGTTATTTCAAACACATTTTACAGAATACTGGAAACTCTTGTTTAACCTGAATAAGAGACAGGGCCATATTGAAAGAAAGAAGTAGAGGAAGAAAAGAAAGAGAGAGAGGGAAGAAGGGAGAAAGGGAAGGTAGGCAAGCAGATTGTAGTGTTACAGATTAAAGGGAAATCAGAAAGGAGCCTATTGGCAGAAAGGATCATCATGTTCAAAGTTATCTTCTTGACTCTGGTGTAAATAATAAATTAGTGGAAATGGTTAATGGTTAATGTCTTTCAGAAATTTTTAGAAAGATTCCATGAGTCTGGGTTTAGACCTACTAGACCCACTTAGCATTTTTTCCCCATTTACCGTAGTGGAAAAATAGTTTCAGGAAAACTAACTAGTTTCTTCTAATTATTTAAGAGCAGTTCTTTTGCTGCAATTAGAAACATAGGCCAAGATGAGAAAGCCAGTATTCAAAATTAATAATGGCATTTAGGGAGATAGAGGCCACCCAACATCTATAAACAACGTGTTGTTCAAAACTAGTACAATTTTTAAATAATTGTAAGGAGAACTCCCTGGAAAACACAGAATTGTACATATAGAAAAATTACAAAAAAATATTAATTACTACATCTTATAAATCCTATGCCTGATAAAAAGTAAGGCTTATTAATTTACTTTGCTAGTTAACTATATGAAAATGAGACTTTTTGGACAAAGATGGAGTACATGATACTTGTCAAAAAACTAGTTCATAGAAATTCCCTGAGGAAAAATTTGAATCTAAATATTGGAGGGCTTGCTGGTATCATGGTAGTAGAGAATGCTTAAGAGCGCATGTCCCCTTAATGAGGGAGATTATCCAAATTATATTTCTAAAGAGCAAAGTAGAATATAAGTTTAACATGATAAAATTAAATTCTAATAATTACTGACAGTATACCTTTTACTTTTATTATTTAAAAAGAAAATTGAGAGAGACCAAAAAGAGTGATTGCGAATTGAGTATTCAATCAGATGGTAATAGAAGTTATTAAAATTTTTTTAAATATTCCAAAAGCCACATATTCTCAGAAATATTGTTTTAACCAAGTACATTATTTTGATGATAACATCTAATTGACTGAAATGTTTGAAATTTTCTCTAAATTCTTCTAAGTAATTCATGGACATGAATCATGCTTTGGTTTCTAGGCTGGATCTATCTCAATGGTTGGATTTTTTCATAGAAAATTCTGAACAAAATGAAGTTTAATGACTACATCCAAAATTTTATAGAACCTAGCTTGAGAGAAAAAATTCTATTAAACTTATTTTTACTTTTTATATAATAGAAAATGAATATTTATTAAATTCTCAGATCTATAATAATCAAAGAGAAGCACCATAATTTGAATTGATTTTATAGAGGTTAGGTGTAACAATTGTATTTTATTTGCATATAAGTTAGAAGCTGTCCAAATCATCGTTCTCGTAGATATAAAAATCACCTCTTAATATATTTTTAAGTTACCTCCCATTTTCTTACATTTTACATGAATATTTCTTCTACAAAAGAACAAGAAAGTTCACTGTTTTTGAATTGTTCAGAATTTTCAAAAATGTTCAACAACTGGTCATGAAAAATATGCTGATTGTTTCCAGTGGCCTATTAGCAATGATCCCACCTAAAGATATTATTGTATTCAACAAGAATTAGTAGACTAACTGAGGAGAGAGAGAATTATTTCTCTTTTATCTTTGCAGTATGTGTGTGTGTGTGTGTGTGTGTGTGTGTGTGTGTTCAGACTTATTTATAATATAACCATCTATATTTATATACATTTATAAGTGATACATAAGTATATAAATAAAATGAACTTTAAATATTTTAACCATTCTTGACAGTATATTATAGATTTTATTAACCTAAATTTTGCTTTATATTCTTAGTTTTGCTTTTAATTTCCCTTCAAATCCCTCTTACACATAAGGTTAAAAATGCTGCGTAAAATGATATTTTGAAGACACCCTTTTAATTTGTAGATCATTGAAAATTTTTCTGCTTTCTGCTGGTACCATTCCATTGTAATTTATTTTTATTTTTATATGTCAAAGATCATTTTAATCACTAAATTACCTATTCCTAATGCAGTAAATTTACTAATTTATTGGAATGATGTGGTGCGAAGTGTTTTACCAAAGTTAATTGAAATATAATCATATATCGCAGTAATCAAGTGAGTTGCCTAAATAAAGTAGTTACATTAGATACTAGGGTCAAAAGTGGACTTTTTCTGG
>NW_006441953.1:3441314-3466871 GCF_000325575.1 Pteropus alecto | reverse complement strand
CAGGAATCATGATGTTAAGCTGTTACTTTCCTTCCTACCCACCCACTCCTACCCCACACGCAAATTCCCCTTTAGACAATTGTTTTCTTAACTGACTCTACCATCATATTGACTTGACTTAGCAACTTTACAACATAATGTGTAAACTCATCTTTATTTACGAAAATCATCTTACCTTCTAAAGTCTTGTTATCACAGTCTAAAATCATGCCATCACAATGGTGATGGGGAGAGTGGTGGTGTTTGTGTAGGTGGGAGAGGAAGAGGAAGAGGAGAAGGAGTGGCAGGAGCCCTCAGAGGATCAATACTAATGAAAAAACCATCTCTAGTTCTCTACCATTAATCAGAAAAATCCTGGCCACAAATGTCAATTTGGAAACCAAAAAAGTAAACTGCTCCTTAGAATCATATTTAAGACCTCGAAAAAATTGGGTCATAAAATTATCCAGTTACTTTCGTGCTTTTCTCCTTTTAAAGAGGGTCTGATATTCCAATTAGTGGTAATATTGATAGGTGTTTTTAGTTTACATCTGGATAATGGCCAACACCAGATGTGAGTATACCAATGTCTTATATAGTTTATATAATAAATCTGAATTATGAGAAAAATTAATCTGAAATATATATAACATGATGCATACATATTACAGCAGGACAGAAGGAGAAAGTTAGATATAACTTAAAAAGTGGAAACAGTGCATACATCAATCCACCTATTTTTAAATTAAGATAATATTATTAAAATATAAAGTTTTTAATTATAATAGGAAATTATTGGACTGTGAGATTATGATTTATCATAAATTAGTTCTCTCAGACTGATTCGACCTATCTTATACCTGTTCTTGCTAATAATTCTATTATAGTTGCTGGACTATGATTTTTAAAATATACTATTTGTAAATAGGACAGAAACATATTTCTGCTGAAAACATTCTGGGGAGTCTGTAACATTTGCTAGGTATCATTTTAGACCAACTAATTATCCAGTGAGTTGTGTTAATGTGCCTGTGTGTGTAGTCACATTCATAATATTATTTATAACACATTTTTCCATTTATCCAAGTAGGTTTTGAAATTTCATCAGTAAAAAAATTAACCTGTACATTTTAGCATTCTTTGTGAATCAAATCATGGGAAAAAAAGTTTTTTTTCCACCATCAGGAATTCTTTTCCTTTTCATCTGAAACACCCCAAAGGTTGAAAGTGTCATATGAAGTCAAAACAAAATATAGTCAAATATCTAAAGGCAGACAATGAGACCTACTATTATCCTTTGTCATATTTATTCACATACTTTCTATTGCAAATTCTGTGGTTCATTAAGGTTTTCAAGTTCTAGAGTGAAGAAATTAATCAAATGGAGTGGGAGTTGCGAATTTCAAGGCCTTTGTTGCCCAGGAGTCTAAAAAACTTACAGTGGGATCCCTCACACAGAAAACAGTATTTCTAAAGACTTTCAAGAGGCTATGTTGCTTAACTATGATTTAAAATTGCTTTGCTTTTGGTTGCAAAAAGAATCATTATATGGGAATCAGAAAATGATTGGATGACTTATGTTTCGTTAATAATAAGTGGGAACAGAGAAAATTGTTTTTTGATTAGTGTACGGATAATGGTACCCCAAGATACTGACTTCAACTTGGAAATCAGTGCATTAGAGCCATCTTGTTTCACAGTAGAATTCTGTAGGCAAATCACTGAGATTTTTGGATTAAAAGTAATTATTGGAAAGAAATATTTAACTTTACAGAATTTGCTGAGGTCATCGTTATTATCTCAATTTATAACATGCATTCGGAAGTAAATTTTAGCATTGAGTTATTTTTAATTTGTTCTTCGAAAATCCATCTAGTTCTATTAAAATGATTAGTTTTATTGCATTCTGAATATTGCTATATTTTACATATTGTATCAAGATGTATAAATAGCCAGTTCTACATATCTCCATATGTACAGAATTATAGACACTCCATTTTCAGTTTTTAGGAAGTGAGTTTTTATTGGACTTGACCTATTTCAACAAGAGTATGTGGAGGCCTGGTCAGCCCCAAGATGCCATAATCCACATGACTGTTTAGCAGGCACCAGAAAAGAGAGCGTTATGCTTAATTCTTAAGGTGGCAGCTTTTGGTAATCTTATTAATTTTATATTACTTAATCATTTGTTAATTGCTGATTTAATGAAAATCAAACTGAAATACATTCCTTCCATAACATACATACATACATACATACATACATACATACATACATACATACATACATATTAAATGTAAAAGGTACTTGGGCTTGGATAAACATCATTCTTCCATTCAAAGAACTATGCTGGCTTTTTAAAGTTATTTAGGAGGGAAACAGAAGCTATTCCTTTAAGCTCGAAGGTCATTTCATATCTGGCTCACCTAGAGATGAATTCTCCAGAACACCAAGCTTTACAAGCAGTACTCGAAGAACTGGGACTGCAGGTTTCTCCTCAGGCCTCCTGGGAGCAAGGCTGCTGTTCGTCAGTGTTTCCACCTGCATAAGTAGTGAAGGCTGCCTTAAACAATGCTGATCAACTCAATTCTATTCTTTACCACCCCTCCCTCTTCTCTTCCTGGGGAATCTGGCTTTTCTGTCACTCAGGATAACAATTTTCCTGCAAGCATCACTGAGATCCAGAAAGTCACTGTAATCTCATCAAGAGTGTGATTCCCCAGCTGGGCCTCTCGAATTGATATAACCCAAAGGTAGCTAGCTGGTCAGACTGTGTAATCTCCCGCGTTGGTGGGCAGAACTCCTGCACCATTGAAAATAAAAGTCATCTTACAAAGATGCCCTATTTAGTTGACGAAATTAGAGAAGATATGTCCCCAAATTAGTACAGACTGAATCAAAATTCTGTAATTGAACCCACTATTTTACCTATGAAAACAATGTCGTCTCATCTATTTTGGAAAGAACTCAGTTCAGCCCTACAGTAAATTTCCAGTGAGCCCAGTGAAAATTGGGCAGGAGTTTGGATATGCGTGTGTTTTGTCTGGCCTGTGAGACACTAAGGAACTTCGTTACTTTTTTTAACCCTGAAATAAAACTTTTAGAGAACATACACTTCAAATTTCTGGTGACTGCCTTGATAATTTGTTCTAATTGATATGCCGGTGCTTCTTTTCTCACACATTTTAGGTGATTCCTAATCATTTTTAGGCTTCTGACCTCAAAGATCTTAATATAAGAGAGAAATCATTTTTAAGAGATGCTTCCCTGCTTATCTTCTTTCTTCCTTGGAGCAGTGGATTGTCCATATCCTTATACATGGAGGTACATACTGGTCTCAGGGTATGCACAGTAGTATGTACACATCACAGAGCTATTTTGTGACAGATTGCGTTAATATAGAAAACCAGCCTTTTGCTTTTTTCATTTTTGCATTATCTAATTATAATTTTTGTTCTAAGAAGCATTGAGAAGTGCTTATCTTTTTTCCTCAAAACAATGACCTTCGATCTCAGGTGGCATTTTATAAAGCTTCCTTTTTCTAAATTTCGCAAATTAAATCAAGTTGTGGAAAGGGGCACAGGAAGAGCAAAGAGTCAGAATGAGATTTAAAAATGCATTTAAGACATAAGGAGTTCATCTCATTTAAAAAATGTATTCCATATATTTTTTTCTGTTTATCTTTGTAAACATATATTTATCAAGATACAAAATTATATAAGTATATACTTACAATCTTGTTTCCAGTTGGCATCTGAGAGTAAGTTGGCATCTCTGTCATATACTATACATGTAAATGTGAATATACATGAATATATATGCACTTGTTTATTTTTCATATGTGAATCTAATTGCACAGATATGCTTAGATCTAACATATCTTGTTAAAAATGACTACATTTATATAAGTATGCATACTTATATAAAATTTATTCTTAGTTGGCATCGGGCAGCAAGTTAGCATCTGGTATAAACGTCTAAGTTTTCATTTACTGCTTATATGTTTGTGTGTGTGTGTGTTTGTGTGTGTGTGTAAAGCATGAATATTATAATGAATATATTATGTTTCTTCATATAGTTCCTTTAATAATGATTAAATAAATGTGATGAACATATATAATTATTATATTTATCATTCAAAAGTTAACTTAAGGAAGCAGTAAAGGAGTTTTTCTCACCAACCAAGCAAATGATGGGGATCTAGGTATGCATAGTGAGCTGTGAGAAGAAAACAGATGAAACTATGAGGAGTAAGGAGTAAAATAATAATAAGATAGGAACCATTTTTATGGGAACATTGAAACTTTTCATTTGGGCTTTTAGAGAATACTTCACAAGTTAAATATTTTTGTATGCACATATATGCAAACTTGGATCAGATAATATTAGTTTGTTCTGAACACATTATTTTAAAATTTATGGTATTGACTGTGAGATCAATTATTTTGAAATAATTTTTAGCATAGATAGTGAAAGTAGCTCTGCTTTCCAGAAGAATTATTTTATTCATTTAAATTTCAATTGATGTCTTAATCAATTAATGCACTTTTATTTTTAGATGGCATTACTATAGTAGGACTGTGTTAACCAAATGTTATGTGAAAAAGTATATATATGTTAACCCCAATTATTAAAGAGTGTTTATAGTAGAATTTTTGTTTTTTCTGAAATACTAAATTCAAGTGTTAACACTCTTTACAAGGTGTGCATGTGTGTGTGTGTGCACACACATGTGTGCACTATACTCACGTAATATTTTGGTAACATTCAACATACCAATTTATATACTTATTTATCCTCAGCAGCCATCTTATAGTCGACACAGACTTGTTGAACTGGTCTAAGGAATAAAATCAACTCTCTTTCATTTGCCCCTATAGGAAAACTTATGCTTAGCTTGTTTCTTATGTATCTTCAGTATATACTCATGTGATTCTCAGTTTTTTAAAGGGAATGGCACGATTAATTGCTGTAATGTTTATATAGAGAGAAAAATTCAATGCTTAACTACTGTTTAACAAAAAAAACATAGTAACTAAAGCTTTTTGTTAAAAGAAGTGCTCATATTTTGGTGCTAGGTTATTACTCCTTTGGAAAACTATAGTATATTTTATGATACAAAAGGATAGTTATGTTCCATTGAGGATCATTAATTAGGTGTAAGTTGATTTCATATATATGCATTAATTGGTTGAAATGCAGACTTACTTTAAAATAGTTATATATTTTGTCAATCTTGTTCTGATTAGAGTATATGCAGAAATGTTTATCATTAGTAGTTGTTAAGTGATAGAAGTAATGTTGATGTAATATTTATTGTGGTTCTTTCATAAAAGAAATTCTCCAGAATAAAGAAATTACTGAATTATAAACATCAGCCTTACATAGGATGCATATGTATGTAGCAGATACAGGTGTTAAGTACGCTTGTTGGCTCATCTCCTTGCTATTGATTAATAGCTTGAACCTTCCCTTTTATTCTGATTAATATCTGTATTCTAGGCTGTGTTCCTCTTTTTTTCTTTTAGACTAATGTATTTTAATCATTCTATTTACTAAATTAGAATTAAATTAATTATTCTAATTTTTATAATCTAAGATACATCACATTTATTTTTTATTAAATGTTGAAATATACAAGTCATTATGTTGTGTATAGATGACTAAAAATATTGCTGAAGTATAAAGGAGAAAAATCTAATTTTATATCAGCGTGAAAGAAAGCTTAACTTGTTTTCTTGCTTTTTTTTTTATAGAGAACACCTGTTCCCAGCGCTGAAGCATTCCGATGGTTCTTTTAAGGCAGTAGTATATCTTTTTCAAGGCATTTGGAAGTGAAGGGCAAACTAATGTCTTGTTTTAAGAAACTGCTTAGTCCACCACTGAAGAAAATATCCAGATATTATTTTCATTTTATGTATAGGGGTTTCCTCAAAAAAAAAAAAAGGAGAAGAAAAGAAAAAGACATAAAAATTATTTGGGAGCTTGGGGAATTGGCCATTCTATTTCAATACACTGATTCTTTCTCTGATGTAATTTAGCTTAATACTAGTGAAGTTGTTGTCTATTTTGAAAGTGGCTGTAAAAAATAAGTTTGGGTAAACCCCTGCTGTAAAATCATGTATCTTTGCAAAGTACATATCTATACTTCATTTTCAAATATATGTGTTTCAGTACTGTAAACTGTACAGATAGCCGCTTGTATTTTGTGTGTTTAGACACAAGGAGACAATCACGTCTGAGCATCTATGGAGATTAACAGTTTGTACACAACAGTACGGTTCTGCGAGTTAAATCTGGAGCAATAAATTTTAGCTTTAAATATTTTTTGCCAGTTGTTTCTAGAAGCAGCAACAGCAGTGGCGTGTTTTGCCATGCATCTTTCTGTAGAGACTCGATGCCAAGTTTTACAAGACGAAAAGATTATGATGCATCTGGCAATTACCTTCAGTTGTATTGTTATAAGAGGGGAAGATGTGATGAAAGTTTCAATTAATCTTTTGAGCACTATATTAGAGTAGTGGTTATGCACTTGCATTGCTTACAAACGAGCTGTACAGAAGGGTATACCTCCCAAATACTTAGTGTAGTTGACTTGTCTTGGGGTGCACTGTAAGGCGGAGTACTCAGAGTAGTTGGAACATGCAGAATCAGTTGTATAAAAATTTTTTAAACAGTGTTTTTCTAGGATACAGAATAAAGTATCATATCTTAGGGGGAGAAATCCATGACTAATTTTTTTTTTTTTTTTTTTTTTGCCAGCCCGGCATGGGCTGCATACATTTTTTATTAATTTGTTTATTTTTTGCCTTATTTTTTTGGTAGGAAAAATAAACACAGTAAAATGTATCCGAATGTTTTAATTACATGTATAGCAAGTGGACAGTTTTGTTTTAAAATGTGAGCACATCATGGCCTCCTGCATTGAGGCATGCCTAGGTATATTTTTAAGTTAAAAAGAATTAAACACATTCATAAAAGTGAGGTTTTTAAATGTCTTTTTATCTTCTTTTCTCAAAGCCTCCCAGTTGGACCAGCAGTCTTCCCCTAGGCCCTCACTGAAATGTTCCATTGCTCCCATGTCCATTCTTGTCACTCGATGATGCTGTCATTCCTGAGAAGGCAGGACCCTAGTCTGTGGATTCTATAAATTCAAATAGCCCTGCAAATACAAAAGAGTAATGCTTCATCGGTCCTAGGCTACCTTTTCATGTAGGGTTCGGTTTTCTTATGGCAGTCAGGGTTCCTAAGGAGGACAAATGTTATTTGTGGTGACATGACACCTAAGAAGCTTATTTATTTTTTTGTCAGGTTATAGAGACTATTTTCAGCTTCAGCAATAAAAGTTTAGCAAAAACACAGAGTA
Source organism: Pteropus alecto (assembly GCF_000325575.1). Classification (NCBI taxonomy): domain Eukaryota; kingdom Metazoa; phylum Chordata; class Mammalia; order Chiroptera; family Pteropodidae; genus Pteropus; species Pteropus alecto. Next base: position 3,459,526 of record NW_006441953.1, on the reverse strand, counting down.
TCAAAGTTGCCATGTTACTGTCATTTTTGTTGTTGTTGTTTTTTATCTCCTAGCCAGTTATTTTAGCCTACGGCATCCATTAGCCTTTTGAAAAATGTAAACAAAATGGATCATGCAAAGAAAAATAACTTGAGAAGAGATAACTTGAGATAGAAAGGATTGCAAAATTTTAGAGAGAGACTAGTGGATAAATAATTTTAAAAGGCTACTTGTAGTTTTGAATGAGAAATAATACAACAGGAGATTTTTAAAAATGTGGAAGGAGCACTTCATCATGAGCATTCTGGAGGGACGGGTGAATAAATTACAAATGCTGATGTGGAAAACAAGTGTGTTTTATTTAGTTAACTTGCCTAGAATATGACTGCAAGGTCTACAGTTACGGTCAAATTGCGTTTTTGAGGAAAATTCGTTATGTATTACATCTGTCCATTTTTAGAGGAGAGAAATAATCGCAAACTAAAACATGCTGTATGTTAATTTTGAGATAGCTTTATACTTGCTGTATATTCCTTTGAGGGTTTCTAGCTAGAATTTCTATTTCTGCTGTGGGAACATGAGAGCTATATGAGTTCTTTCTAGTTCCGTTTTTACTTATTTTTAAAACAAATTTGCTAATTAATTACAAGTAAATGAAAACTTACTTTCACACTTGAATGGTAAGCCTGCCTTGCTTTTTGGAAAAATGATGTTTATTATTACAGAGGTGAAGCAAACTTCTTTCTATTCAGGCTAAATTAGGCATACAATAACATATAAAGATCTCATAGCAATGTACCAAGAGTCTAAAATACATGCTAGTGTTGCATGTCTTGATGTGTTTTTGTTTGTTCGTTTTCTTAAAGAACTAATGAATCTGTATATTGTAAAATGTGGTGTTTTACTTGTCAATTCAATTTTTTAATGAAAGAAAATCTGTTGATTATTAAAATGGAAGAGTGTAGCTTTTCTTTAATTCTCTTATATGTTTTTATTCTTGATATTGTTCTTTTACGCCACCTAATTTTTTATGTTTTTGGTAAGACTCTATTTATATAATGTAGGGTACATATAAAGTTCTCGTTAATGATGCTGAAGCAAGATATTACTCTTTCAGCCTCACTCTAGTTCTCTTCCCTCTAAGTCTATGTACTGATAACTTGTAAAGCATATCATTATAACCCTAAGGGAGTGATTTTAAGGTTTACATTTTCATGATTCTAAAATACCAATGAAATGTAACTTTTAAAAATTACTCACTGTATGTTTCATATTCAGTAGCAAGAAAATTCAGAATATAACAATCAGAATATAGATCATGTGGACTATCTGTACAACTTAAAAATTACATATCACATGAGCCAAATAAAACTTTGTAAGAGAGGTCTACATACACAGAAGTCTTGCTTTCTCTAGATGTACACAGAGAGATGCCACATTCTGTCTGCATTTGGGGAGAGCATGGAAAAATCCTTGGGGTGTTGGTACATAGTGCACCAATTTTCTTGTCAGCTGTCATTCAGCACCCAAACATCACAAGAACATCATATTGCAAACCTCTCTCTTTCCAGGACTTCAGGTTTTCTGATGGATTCTACCTGTGTAGAAGTGGAGGCATATATGCAAACTAGAAATGTATCCATCCTTGGGAGAAATAACAATAGTCTTCCTCCAGTGTAAGAGTATGTAAAAACGTCTCCTGGTTGCTTAATTCCCAATACCCAACTTCTCTTTTTTTCTAAACACATTTATAGAGAATAAGAGGTAGTGGGCTTCTTATGAATTAATATTATACAATCACTAAAAGAAAGGAATATTCCTTTCAGTCAGAACCCCTGGCATGTAAGTTGTACAATTAATACTAAAGTGTATAAAGTCTTAAAGTTGATAGTATCTGTAATCGAATAATGAAAAAAAAAAAGATAGTTCAGTGAACACCATTTAGGGTCAAATATGTTCAGCAAAAAGCTGTAGTGGGTCTTTGATCATGGTTAGATTCACAGTGATATCTAACAGTTGATTTTCATGTAACAGCTAAATGTTTCAGATTTTGTTTTTATTAAATTTGGCAGTTTCACACTGAGATCTGTATTCCTAGTGAATGAAAGACAGCTACTATGTTAGGAGGGATTCTATTTTCATAATTGCAAGGAAGTCAGAGATATTTCAGGAACATGGGCCACAAAATGTACTCCTTTCACAGTGTTCTCCTATTCTGAACTGTGCAGTTATCTATTAAATTTTCTAATAGATATTTGTGTAAGGTGTATGTATGCTTGTGCAATTATAAAAAAGCAGTTTTGGAAAACGGTGTATTTATTAAAGAAAATTACATATGGGGCATGTACAAAACTGTAAAAAAAAGTAAAAAAAAAAAAAAAAAAAACAAATTCAATTTGCCCAGTAAAGTTGTTTTTGTGAAATTTCTGTGTTGTTGAATAAAGGACTTTAGTATTCAAAATATCTCTATTTTTCCATGAACAAATTTTTATTTGTGGGATTTTAAGTAAGGAGCATATGATCTTGAAACTCTGATTTTGTTTATGATAAAAAAAAGTTTATAATTCTACACTTGCCCTTATGTTAGCAAAATGAATACTGTATATAAATCGTTCATAACATGTCAGTTTGTTCATTTTGTTTTTCCTTATATATTTTGTCTTTCTCATATATTTAGAGAAAGGAACAAAGAACATGATTCTTTTCACATTCCTAAAGGATATATTTTTATTGAAAGCTTTAAAAGATCACCAGAGAAAGAAGTAAATGTACCTAAAACTTTTCTCCTTTCTTCTCCACCATTAGTGTTCCAGAAGAAAGCAACCCATGGGTTTCTTGTGAATGAATATTACTGGTGATAGAACTTGAATGCATTAATGCACATGAAGAAATGTATAACACTGGAATTCTATCTTCAGTCTCTCCTAGCAATACTCTGAGGTTAAAGTTTTATTTTGTTATTTTTTAAATTATGGAACATTGTGCTCCACCCATGCCGATTATTTGGTGGTGAAGGTGTTTAACCCTTATTTCACTGCTTCTCAGAACAAAGACCTAATTTTTGGGGTGGTTCATAAACTGTAAGAAATGTAGAACACAGTTTTATATCTTGGAAATCTTCAATATTATTGCAAACATGGAACTTCAAATAATTGAGAGAGTTCATGTCTACGGAAAATAATCCTGTGTTAGAAGATTCATGTAAATTTTATAAATTTCAAGATGTGTTCTGTTATTGTAATATCACAAATATATCTAGGCCATGACAACAGAGTTGGATTACAGAGAGTGAGAAAAAAGAATTAGGTAACTTGAATTATGAGAGTTCCTGGATATTCAGCAATTTTTCAGGTGAGTCACTATATTATATTTTGGTGTAAGCAACAATATGGTAAAAATGTACATTTTCATACACAATATTTTCTTACCTGAAATCTTCAAGGATACACATACTCGAAGGGTCATGTGTAATGATAAGAGGACAATTCTTCAAAATTATTTGAATTTAAAAAGGAGGAGCAGGAGTTCTATAACTTATTTAGACCTCGAGCCAGATAATTTATATTGTTTCTTCAAAATCATATAGTTTTTAAAGTTGTTTTTGTTTGTGTGTTATATGCAGAAGCTAGTCTCCACTTTATTTTCACCCTTGTTTTGTCTTTTTTTAATGGAGAAAACTTAGTTGAGGTAACCACAATGCATACAAATTTAAGGTTTTATTTGCATACACTACATAAGTAACAATTATGTAGCATATTTTTGCTTATTTGCAAATTTTGTTTTTAATCTTTTATTCTAATACCTTGGCTTAAGATCTATTTTTGTGTCCTTTGCAAATCAGATTTTTTGGCCAATTTTAAAATCAACATTTCTTGTTTTCAATGTATGTATAGAAAATGAAATATCAACCAAATTATCTTTTTAGTCTAAGTCTGTGCTTTGTTTACGATATGTTACTTATGACTAAATCATTCCAGTTAACAGGTGTTGTGATTTCACAAATTGGAAATAGTGTACAGATCTCTTTTCAAGAATAGGACTTTTAGAAGTTGCTTTTATCGTTCTTAAACTATAATTTTAATGTAAGACAATTACATAACTTCTTTGATAGTTAGATGGTAGGAGAATCTGGTTGCCTGGTTTGAATTATGATCTGCTTCAGACTTTTCTGAAAAGTGGTTTTCTGTTTAAAATTACACAGCTTCAGGAAAACTGCAGTCGGAAGGGAGGTTGGATAAGAACATTTAAATGACACTATTTAACCTTGATATCATCATAAAACATGTAGCTGAAAATTCTTATTCATTATATCCTTCAAGAACTTTTCTCACCTTCCCATTAATTGCCCTATAATTTTATTTATAGCTTATATTTATAAATATATTTTTATTAATATTGAGTTAATATTTGTGGTGGGTGGAGATAGATCAGAATGTGTGTGTATGTACATGTGTGTGACTTTTTAGTCAATAAAGTTTAAATCATGCGCCACAATATCTAAAGATCAGTGTAGGTTATTAAACATCTTTGGTAGAAAAGATTCTGTCAACATTGTACAGTTGCAATTGAACTTGATGTCTTAGCATCTTATAATACTTAATCTCTGGGAATCAGAGCATTTGGGGAAGCTACATGTCATGTTGTGGGCTTTTTAGGAGTTCTTTAATGATTTAACACTTCAGTTTACTGTGTCCTACTTTCAGTCATTTAAGGGACTGGGTGGAAAATTATGTATATAATTTGCTCCCAAAATACTTTATTTATTTTCATATAATTTGAACATTTTAGATGTATTTATATATATCCAACTGTCTTTGTATATGTATGTATATTTAAACTTCAAGTGCACATTCAACCACTAATAGGTGACTTAATCTGTAGCTTCTACACTTTGACCATATAAAAAAGGCCTTTATCCCTGTAAAAATCATGTCTACAAAGCAAGAGTGAGAGGAACATTGTGAATATTTGTGTGTGTGTGTGCGTGTGTATGTGTGTGTGTGTGTGTGTGCAAGTGTGTTGGCAAGCCAGCAATTGATGTAATTACTTATCTATTCAACTAATGTTATAGAATATCTTCAGTGTGCTAGCTACTGGGGATATCGAGATGAATAAAACAGGGTCCCTTACAAATTTACCATCACCACTGAACTCAATTAAATGGTTGAAATAAATACACAAATAAATAAAAACAGTAGAGGAGTGACAAGAGATGTTATTTCTTTCTCTCTCTATGCTCCAGCCACTTAGATTTTCATCCAGTTCTTACACTTACAAGATGGGTTTTTCCTTCTACCTCAGGACATTCTGTTCACTTTGTTCTTAATGCCTAGGATTTTCTTTCCTTCTCTCTCCTTCTGGATCATGTCTCTTCATCTCTTCAGAACTTACCCAAAGCTTTACATTTTAAAAAGTTCTTCCTAAACTTTGTGACTATGTCAACTTCACCTGTTATAGGCTCTCAAATTTTTATCTTTTCATAGAAATTATTAGTAAATTAATTTATTCAATAAATATGTGTTAAACCTTTATGTGCTCTTCATTTATCTAGGCAACTAGAATATTTAAACAAGTAAGACAAAAATCTTTGTCCCCATAGAACTTACATTCTAGTAGAAAGAGGTCATAAAGAAGTAAATAAATACAAATATCACATGGTAATATATACTGTGGGTACAATTAAGGAGGGGAAATGTGATTAGAAATGCTGGTGGGATGAGAGAATGAGGAAGGGAATGGAGTTTTAAATGGATACTTAGGGAAAGCCTAGCTGAGAAGATAACATTTGAGGTAAGACCTGAAGAAAGCAAGTAAGTAAGCAATGTAGATATCTTGGAAACAGCTTGCCTGCCGAAGGGAATAACAAGTACAAGGGCCTTGTGACAAGACTGGGCCTGGAATTTTCAAGAATCAGCAAGATGCACACTATGTCTAGAGTGCAACAGGTAGGAAAAAGAGACTAGTAGGACATATAGTTAGAGAAGTAAGAGACAAGATTGTGTAGTGTCACGTAGAGGACTTTGACTTTTACTCAAAGCAAGAAAGAAAATCTTTGGAGGGTTTAATCAGAGGAGATATGATCCAATTTATATTATAAAAGAACTGCTTTGGCTCCTGTGTTGAGAATAGACTACAGAATGTCAAGAATGGAGAGAGACCAGTTTGGCAAGGGCATTGCTGTAATTTAAGTGAAAGAAGATTGTGGAACCAGATGGTAGAAGTGGGGGTTGCAACAAGAAGTTGAATTCAGCATATAGTTTGAAACAAAATAGAATTTGAAGACAGGAGGGACTCTAGGTAGGTAAGAAAGAATAGAATTAATAATAACTCCAGGGTTTTTTTTATCTGAATGACTGGAAAAGTGAACTTGCCACTTACTGAGATGGTGAATAATGAATTTTGGTTTTGGACATACTAAGTTTAAGTTGCTTCTCAGATCTTCAAATAAACATGCCAAGCATACAATTGGATATATGGGATTGGAGTTCAAGGTAGATCTATAAACTGGGAGTATAGATGATATTTAAAAATAATGAGCTTGGATGAGATTATCAAAGGAGTGAGTGCAGCTAGATAAAGGAGAGGAAAAGCAAGGACTGAGATTTGAAATTCTCAACAAAGTATACCTACAACAGATATACTTTCACCTTCATCCTAATCATTATTTGGTTAGTGCGCATCTCCCACACTGACCAAGAGAGAGGAAGATGGAAACCCAAGGTAAAATTCTGCAGGTGAGTTCTTTCATTTCCCTTTCTTTCCAGTGACCTTTAGTTACCCCAATCCTTACCTTCATCCACAGGTAACTGACTTTTCATATGTCTCAATTTATCCCATCTTCACTGCATGTAAAAACTTACACTTATTTATGTTTATCCATACACATTCTAAAGCAATAATTACATAGGATAATCTTCTCTCCTAACAAATATAAATACATTGAGTTCAAAGTTTAATGTTGAACAGAATTAGAGCATTAAAGAAAAATTAAGCATAATTCTACTGTCTTTGGAATAACGTAGTTCATTTTTCTGTTCTTATATTCTTTGTTGGCAAATTCATTAGAGAAGATGAAATTATTATCTCTTATTTAACATCTCTGGAGACTAAAATGTTTGAGCAGAAAGTGGATAAATGTTAAAACTGTAAATTGAGGACTGAGATTAAGTTTGACTCTCAGGCACCAGAAAAGAATAGTAAGATTCCAGATTTGCCTAAACTTCCCTTCACAAGGGAAAACATTGGCTCCTGACTATAAAAATATTAGAGCACAAATTTCTTAATACTTATTCTTTTTGTTTCTTTACTCTTGATTCTTTACAGAGTTATTCATACGCGTTTTCACTAATAGCCTAAATGCATTACAATGGTTAGAGAGATGCATTTCTTCATATTTTATATGCCAGAGAAAGCATTGTGTACCAGAATTTCCTTGGATCCAAGTTTAATTTTCAAACCTACCATTTGACAGAAATCTCTACATACCATAAGTTCCCCCATTGAATCCTCACCACCAGAGTTCTGAGGACTCAACAAAGAGTAGCTCCAAATCTGAAAGAACTGAATGGTAATTATTCTTCTCTATGAAAATCCTGAGGACCCTTGATATATCCAGAACAAGAAGACAAACAAGCAATGACTATGATGAAAACTGAAACTGCTTGCTTTCAGTTTGTTAGAAAACTGTTGAGAATCTTATGAAATGTCAAGAATTAAAAAAAAAAAATGCGTTGAAAAGAATTTAGCAAAAACCCACAATCTACATTTTCTTTAGGAGCTTGGGCAACACTGTCACCACGGACGATTGTAGAACTTCTGAGGTTTATCACAGATTCCATCACTAAGGTAAACATCACATAAGTATCCATAGCACTATACCTGTTGCATCAAGTAAGGATTAATATACACGTTGAATTATCAAGTGTATTTCTACACCATAACAAAATTGTGATGCTGAGAAGATGTAGGTTTTTTCTAGTTTTAAAGTCTGTCAGAGACCGAGTTCTTACATGGCTAATTTAAGGGAAGCTGGCACACACTTTAAAGATGTAATTTGAATCATGGCTGATGATATACTTTTACTTGTTTAGCCTTTTATGCAACTTGTTTGCATTACTTGAACAGATTTGCTGTTTCTATTCTAACTGCATTGTGTATGGCGTGAGGAATGTTGATTAATTCTTGTCGGTAATTATCACACACGCTGCCAATGTTGTACATTTAGATCCTACATTATATAATCTATGTATGCATTCCTTATGTTATTAGTGGAAGTCGCATGTAATAGGTAAATAAACCTGTTCTTGGTTTAGGTTTAAAATGACTTGATCCTTTTCTATCTTTAAAAGATAGAAACTGCATTAGATGGAGGAATCCGGTATAGGTTTTATCTGCTTCAAGTAGCTTTAATTAGAATTCTTTAATTCTCTCTACAGTTGCCACTGATAATAAACTCTAAAATATCAATTGCCAGTGGAAGATAAATTTGCATTTTATTTATGACATAAAGTTAATATGTCTTACTTTGTGAACTTCAAGACAGGAAAGCATTTCAATGCCATTGGAGTATCCCTGAATAGCTTTTTTGATCATTTTGATACTTGTAGGTAACTGTCTCACCTGCTTACTTTTAAAAAGAGAAGAAAAAAATGACTCCAGGTGAACCAAATTTAGTAGACGACTTACTGGTTTATTCAGAGACAAGTGAGTAAATAAATAGGTTTCTAAATGATAGGTTATAGTTTTAAAAAAGCATTTCATTAGAAGTCCTAAAACATTTAAAAGAAAGTAAAGTGAGTCACTTCTTACTTTATGCTTATAGTCAAATTATAATTTACAGCTAAAGAGAAATGATAAAAAATAACAGATAATATTAAAAGGCTGATGTATCCATTTTCTTACTCTAATATATCCATAAACTTATTCCCAACTTTCTCAATCTTTTCTTGAGTTGCTAAATTGGAACCACTAAATCAGGTGATTAGATTCAATATAATTAACCTTTCTGTTTTCTAGAAGAGTAAATGAACTTCTGGTTTCCATGAGAATGGCACTGCTCAGAATCTTTTATTTCATAGTTAGTTGTTTACTCCTCAAAAAAGGTAACACATGTAACTAGTCACAATGGCTTAAATAATGAAAGAGGAATTATTATCTTAGGTAATTGAAAAGTCCTGAAGAAAAACTGAAGCAAGGATCTTGCTATTTTATCTAATTCTATCTCTGTAGTATTCTCAGTTGGCTTTGTTCTGAGGCCTTACCTATTTACGTTGTGGCCTCTAGCACCCTAAATATTTATTTTCCATTCCATTGCTAGGCCTCTAGCACCCTAAATATTTATTTTCCATCCCATTGCTAGGAATTCCTATTTAGGGGGAAATTTTATTTCCTGATGAGTCTAACAAAAATCCCAAAGTTAATTATTGGTGGATTCAATTGGCCTAAATTAGATTATGTGCCCAACACTTAGCCAGTCTTTGTAGAGGGAAGTTTTGGTTAATCTTAAAATTTGGAGGGAGATAAGCCTCTCCCAGCCACATTTACTGAGCATGAAAGAAAAGAGGTCCTCTGGGGAAAAATTAGTGTATGATTCTGAGAAGCGAAAAAGGGAAATTGATATTAGGCAGGAAAAAAAATCAACAAGAGGTAGGCAAAAAAAAAGTAAAGGACTGAAGGAGGGGAAATAGGAAAGAGAGAAAGTAAGATATGAAAGGAGGGAAGAAAGAAGAAAGGAGGAAGCGGAAATGATACTATTGAAGGATTAATAGGCAAGAAGCAGCAGGAAAGAGGAAGCAGAGAAACTGAGTTCTTCACTGGAATTCTAATAGAATAATTCATTTCTGTATAATTGTGTGATAACTCTATTCAACTTGAAAGATCCATTTTTATTAATTAGTCATACGTATGCATAAACACACACAACATGCAGACACACACAATATCATTCTGTCTCTGATTGGTCTGTATGAGCACAACACTACTTCTGGGATGAAGAAGATGATTTACAATGAGTTCAATAGATTTTTCAGCAAAATTCTATCCCTTATTGTTTCCCAAGAGTTTAAATCCACACTTTTATTTATTTATTTTTTTTGGCCAACATGAGAGAGGTTCTCCTCTCCTCTCAGTTCCTGTGGTTCAGGTGGAGTGATTTCACACTCCTAGCTTTGAGGGGTGTGGGGAGGGAGCACATGAGCCCATCTTGATTAATAAAGTACTGATTGGTGTTTCAGAGCTGGGTACAAGATTCATGCCAAACCAAACCAGGATTTTTCTTTCTCTCTTGGAAACCACTGGAGAAAGAGAAACATTCTTTCTGCTAAGGTTGCCATTTTTGCTAATAAAATATGGTAAGACTGGAACTACTGGTGACTCTATTGCCCATTCCCAAGAGTGAGAATTTGCCTGAAAATGAACTTAAACAGAATCAAGCCTAGATGCAAGACAGAGGGAAAGACATCTAACAAGATATCCTAAATATCCAGATCCAGTTATGCTTATTCCTGGGCTTCTCAGTTATGCAGGTAGATCAACTAGTATCATTCTTTAATGTAGAAACATGGAACAGTTAACATGGAAATTTTTTTCAAGCAATTAAATACATGTTTGTTTTATGAAGATTCAGCTTATATTTGGTTCTAGTACATATATAAATGTTTTTCTTCTTCCTCTCTAGTTTAGAATAGAATAGAATTATAAAGTTTTAGATAATTTGACCTTTTATATTTACATAAGCATGTAGAGGGATTAAAACATGTATGTATAAAAATAAAACAGCTAAACTAGGTAATGCTAAAAAAAGTAATTTGTAAATTCTAAATTAGAGTTCTCTTTTATTTGAATAGTAAGAGATTTTTTTGTTTTTAGATTAAAATAGACAAAACTTTATTACAGATATCAACATGAAAAAGTTGTGTTCAGGGACGCTGCTGTGAAATCTAAGAAGTATGACATTTAAATATGCTTGTAGGAAATTTAATTATGCTTTCTTTTATTTATGACAATGAATGCTTTCAATCTAATTGGAACATCTTATTTAAAATAAATGGTTAGACTTAATAATGAGTCTATATCCATATTTATAAATTTTCTAATTATTTATCATTCCTGAGTCATTAGTAGAACACATTCACACACAAACACTGAGTTTTTTTTTAAAAAGAGATGGTATTCATCCTAAAAGCAAGACATACATGTTTACAACATTATCAACATCAATAAATTCACATATTTGAAAGCTTAACTGATTAATTGACAGAGTATTCTTACGTCATTTGATATTGTATAGTTCAAATACAGCTACTGCTACTTTTATTGGCCTGTGACATTTAGCATAAGTTAATGTTCAATCACTTATTTGCATGTCTCTTCTTTTAGATGAGGGTCAACTAAGTGGATCCACCACTCTGTTCACTCCTAAAAAGGTAACTCCTTAGAGTTAATGTCACAAATAGCTCACCAAGTTAGGTAATGGCATAAAATATTATATGCTTCAAAGGCTTCCACTGACAAAAATATACAACTAAAGTAGGCTTCAAACATACATTTTAATAAGCCTCATCTATATTAGATGTTGCCAGTATTAGCACAATATCAATTTTAGTTCATTTTATTTTTTTAAAGAAATGATTACTATCCTTATAAATTATTTTCTATTTTGTAAGTGAAAAAATATTTCAAGAAAAGAAAAGTACTGAAAAAGAACTAAACAAAACAAACTTGGAAAAAGCAAACTCTGTTGAGGTCTTTGTCCTACCCCACCTTCAGCCCTGTAAAAGTTCTTTTATCCAGTGACAATCATTCTTTCTTAATTATTATGTAATGATTTTTCTTATCGTATCAAAGTGTATGGTGATTCATTTGCAAATGAAATACATTTGTTTGTTAATATAGTAACCTTTTATGTATAATCAACTGACACTTTCTTAAATTAAATAGACCCTTATCCCAATGCTTATTTCACCAGTGCTCTGCTAGAGGTGGAATGACAGAGCCTCCTAACTGGGACTCCAGCTTTCTAGGACTGCTCCAAGGCAAAATGAAAAACACATCTACTGACCTCCTGTTGTTTGTCTTTAGTTTAGTTGAGCTTTTGAATATAACTATCTTATCCATCAACACAAAGAATAATGCATTGTTACCTCAAGTTTTTAAAATATTAAATAATTTTCAAATGTTTAATTGTCAGTCCTTTTTTCTTTTCTTAACCTAATTATTATACCCACAGCAACCTTTGTTTATGCTAAATATACAATATAAATTTTCATCAGTTTTCTCATTAGAACACCTCACTGAGGGGCTGAGACATGATTTTTCAGCCTGGCTTTTAAGGTGCATGATCAAATCTAGATTTTAGTTTTCAGCCTCATTTCCTATTTTTGCTCCTATAAAACTTATGGCTATGTTTTCTTTTTGTGTTAGTATAGGTCCCCTTAGAAGTAGACAATGAGACAGGATTATAGGCACAAGAAACTTATTATGCAAAGGACTAAGAGCCGGTGGGGAGAACCTTCAAAACACAACGAATGTGTGACACTTGTGTGAAGAGAGGGTGCAGGATTAAAGATGGTGCAGGATGAGTGATAGATCATAGCTAAATTCCAAGAAAGATCTGCTTAGGCCCATTCATGCAAGTAGCTAATTTGTTCATTCCCTGATGCACAACCTGGAAAAAGTCTGGAAAAGTACTCCTTCCCCACCAGTCAATAAATTCTTTCTATCCAGTCTTACATTCTGACCCTTCTGATTGGGCACTTTCTAAATGCAATTCCAGGGCTACCTTCCATACTCTTGCTGGTACATGCTAGCTAATTCTTATAAGTACATTCAACTATAGTCTTTTTTCTCTCTTATCAACATCCAGCTGGGTAATTCTAGGATTTAACTTTAGTTATGGCCCTGAAAGCAAGGAGAAGAGGTGGCAAAAGGTCCTAGGAAGACACCTATTGCCTTGCAGAATAGGGGCTTCTGTAGCATCTTCTAACACGTAGAGGAACCTGTAAACCACCCCTGCAAGCTCTGAGGGGTCAGTGCGGAGCCAATATCCTCAGGGGCATTCATATGTCCCTATCCCATATTTCGAGATGCCAGGTTTTCTGAATCAGGACCCTGAGTTTAGTATAACGGATCTGCTTTTCTGAACATTCTAAGGTCTCTGGAACTCTGTGACTCTATCAGATCTTTGGTCTACAACTTAGCTGGTTTGCTCTTCCATTCCAGGAGACAAGGGCTTATTATAGTCAACAAGAGTCTTTCTGGCTCTCATAATTATTAACTACTTGTTAATGATCCTTGGTGTCTCACCCTCCGTAATGTGTCGATATCAATACAGTTTAGCAGCCACCAGCCAACTCCACCTTCTTTCAAATGCCTGAACCATTATACCTGAAAGGCAAATCATAATCCAGTGAAGTATTTAGCAATTAGGCCTTGTGACCTATGTTCAACTCAGAATGGGTGGTTAGTGAGGCATAACCAAATCCCCTTCTTCCACTTGTTTTCTCAGACCACTCTCAGTACCATTTGCATTAGTTGGGGTCCACAGAGAAGCAGATGCCAAAAGAGGGTTGGACAGGTAAGAGATTTATTAGATGAAGCAGCAGAATGTGAGAGCAAGCTTCAGATCGTTATATAGGTTTGATAGCTGTAGTAAAAGAGAAACAAGGACAGCGAATTAGGTAGGAAGAGTCTCAGACTGCAGCAAAGGTCTAATAAAGATTTTGTCAGGCCAGTGGCAGTCCTTGAGCCAAAATCTACGTTGGAGGAGTCTTACATGTTGCTTTGCCATGATCAATCAGTGGATGGGAGCAACCCATCGGAGGGGTGTGTAGCATTAGAATGATGTGAGATGAACTTAGAGGGACAAGAGTTAGGGCCATCAGTCAATCACATTTCTCGTAGCAGAAGATGTAAGCAGTGCATTTTCATGGTCATCACTGTTGTCATTTCCTGAACAAATGGATGACACAGTCATTGCTGACATGAATGTGAGAGTCAGACTGAGTTCAAATACTTCTGGGCCACCCACTAACTACAGTAACTTGACCAAGTTAATACAATGAGCTTCCACTTTTTCATATTTCAATTGATAATGGCTTCACTCATGGAGCCATTGGAGGGATTAAAAGAAATAATTCATGCAAAAGCTGTCATTATTATTATGATTATGTCCACAGTTCGGTCATTGAAAAAAAAAATGTAGCTTTCTTTCTTTTTCTATAACTGAACTTGTTTTCACATTGATTCCTTATCCTAGCTGGTATTAGAAATGAAATCTTAGGTAATTCTGTGTCTTCCTTCGATAGCACAATGATTCTGAGCACCATTTAGAATCAGACTACTGGGATTCAAATACCAACTATGCCATTTCTAATTGAATGACCTTGGATGAATTACTTACCTTCTCTGTGATCAAATTCTGTCATCTATAAAATGGTCATAATCTGGTCAGGTCTCAAAATTAAGTAAGGATAATGTCTGGTCCTATTAAGTTCTTGATCAAGGATGGCTCTTACTGTTCTTATCCTCGGGTTTGAATAGGTCTCATCCTGTTTTTGGTATCTCAATCCTAAGTGTTTAATTATTACCTTCCACAGTTAGGATAGGGCAGAGTACAGAGCCTTTTTTTAGGAACTTTACATCATCTAAGCCCTAGCTTCCTCCTGGGTTATCTTCAATTTCGTTCAGTCTGTGGAATCTTTATGTAGTCTGCATGGGGAAGTCTGGTTCTTTATTCCTTGTTTATGACATAAACTTTATGCCTTGAATGGTTCAGGGCTTAGTTTCTTTCACTGCAAAAGCCTCACCTTTTGAGATTTAAAAGCTTTAGTTTTTGAAAATCAAAAGGTTTTTCTTTGTATTTTATGACATCCTTTCTCTCCTCTAATGTGAAAGGAAGAATAGAAAAGGGAGCAAAGAATAAAAGGAAATACATTACAAGAGGCAAATCTTAGTTAATATCTCAAAATACTTTTCCTCTGCAATGTTTCTGTTATGGCTTCTCTCTGTTGCTGAAATTCCCTTTTTGCTACCAATTAGACATATATATTCAAGCTGTAGTTTGGATGCTTCTTATTCTTGGATGCATGCTTTAATTACTTCAATATGAAATGTTTTTTTTCCCCCTGACTTTATTAATGCCGTTGTTACCACATTCATTTTAAATGGCCTTGTACCTGCAGCATTTTACTCACTAGACTACATGCTCCTTGTGAACTGGAAATAAACCTATTCATTTTTGATACTATATTCTCTTCACTGTCTAACATGGTGCTTGACACACGGACATACTTAAAATTTGAACATATTAATTAAACAAATTACAGGAGCTGGTTACGCCAAAGAATTACAGTTCTGTTTTAATTTCTACCTGTGGTTTCTTGGTCTTCTGAACAGGCCTTATGTGTTACTATGTATCATTAACATTGATGTAACTAGACACAAGATATTAATCTTTATTTCAGTTAAAAAATATTAAGCACACTATGTGCCAGCCATTTTATCAGATTTAGGAGGTGTGAAATTGAATAAGGCTTGCCATCAAAAGTAGAGATTCTTAAAACAAGTAATTAGATGATGCACATACCTAGCACAGAGCCTGACACATGGCAGCCATGAAGCTTTGTTCAAGAAGGAATGCATAAAGTACTCTGATAGAGTCATACATGGGTTCTTTGGGAGCGTAGAGCTAAAGCCCTTTGTTTATCCCAAGGAAGTTTTGAAGGAGATTGTGACCAAGCTGAGTCTCTGAGGATGAACAGCAGCCAGGCAAATAAAGAAGCAGTAGAGGGATAGGCTTGGAGCACAAACAAGAACATGGTGGTGTTAAACAATAAAATTATGTACTTTATATAAAGAAAAA
Source organism: Pteropus alecto (assembly GCF_000325575.1). Lineage (NCBI taxonomy): Eukaryota > Metazoa > Chordata > Mammalia > Chiroptera > Pteropodidae > Pteropus > Pteropus alecto. Next base: position 3,443,688 of record NW_006441953.1, on the reverse strand, counting down.
AATCAGGTTTGTTTATATTTTAGTCAAAATACAATTTCTGTGCAATGAGATCATGGATTAGAGTATGGACTCTGGAGCCAGACAGCCTAGGTATAAATATTGCTTCTATCACTTAATTTGCTTTATAATCTTTGTTGAGTATTTTGCCCTCTCTGTGCCTAGGCATTCACCCTATAAAACTGGAAATCATGCCTCTTAATGTTGTTATGAACTTCAAACGAAGCAATATAGTTAAAGTGTTCAAAGTGCCTAACAGAGTAAGTGCTCAACAGATTTTAGCTTATGCAGATTAAATGTCATTTTCTTTTTTGCAACTTTTTATACGAAATAGTTCCCATTTAACATCACTGAGATCCTTGTTTGCAATCCAGAGATTTTCAGTAAGAAGACAGTAGTAAGAAGGGTCCATTCTCCTAGGGAACTTAGTAGAATCATTTGGATTATCTTTTAAAATTACATATCCATTTGGCTTTCTTGTACTCCCCAATTTGTACTCCCCAATTTCAGAAGTGCTTTAGTGAATCATCATTAGTGAGGGGAGGGCAGCGTGACATTTTATTCAAGGATGTGAGGACAGAGAAATGACTTTGAATTTAACTTTATAAATGTCCTAGGTACAGAATAGATAAAGTTCAGTTCTAGATTAAAATAGCTGAAATATCGGACTTAAGGTCTCTTCAGGTTTCACCAGTTTGTGTTCTTGCAAGGACCAGGAAAATATCAATGAGGCATACTTTTTCTCCTCAGCACACTGCAGTTTCAGCAACTTGTAATAAGTATTCCATAATCAGTCTACTCCTTTGCTTTTTTCTGATGAAAACGGTGATTTTTCTGAACATTTTTCTACAATGAATCAAGAGAATATTAAAATGAACAGAAAAAAATGTAACATTTGACTCACAAATTGTAATTTTTAAGTTATGGCAAAGAAATTCCACAATGATAAACATTACTTTATGCAAGAATGGATTTTGGCTTGCCTGTAATTTTCACTCGTGGGAGGAAATAGTTGGGAAGTATGGTGTGGGAATATGGAGTGGGTTACAATGTTTTTTGTGGCTCATACTCATTAAATCAATGTTTAAAACCTGTCATTTTTCAGCTAGATGCATTAGTTACATTCACAAAGAATTTCATTTAGCTAAAAGTGATTAATCATTAAGATTTTATTTTCATGTGTTTGATTCCTGATTTATACGATAATTTTGACCAAAACAAGTCTCAGCTATTCAGTCAAAAAATTTTAATATTAAGCACTACTATGTGTTAAAAACAGATAGTTGCTTTATTTGTAAAGTGGAATAACTTCTAAAATTAAGATTTAGATGATACAAATATAGTAATCTACTCTTTATTTTATTTGTCAAAACCATATAACTCCAGAAAAGTATGATTTAAAAAACTGGGATGCTTTTTGACTTTGTAGTTTGGTGATTAACATATAGTTAATTAATAAGATATTAAGAGTTAAGCTGTGACTATAATCATAATGCTATGTTATAATCCAACAATTTAATATAGATGTAGCATTTTGATGTGCTACAAATTGCTATGTTTTTAACTACTTTTTAAATGAATTTCCCTATACCATAAATAATTATATGTAATGATGTACTCTATTAAATAATATTTCACAATCTTCAAAATGTAACAATTTTTATATTTCCTTTCAACCTCATGCAAAACAAGTAAAAAGTAGGCTCCATTAGAAGTTATATTGATTTAGGATTTCAACACATAATATGTGCCAAGCATTGTGTTAACATGCATTAACTATGTATAATTTAAAATGTCTTAACTCTTCTAATCCTCATAAGAAATCTCTAAAGGAGGAACTTCATTATTCTCATTTTACAGAAGAAGAAACCAAGACAGAGACCAAGTTAACTGCTCATTTATACTGACATAAAGACATGTTTGATGGCACACTGCCTCACAGAATTTCTCCTTCCTAGCATTGCTGAAGTCATGCATTTCTTTCACAGGCAATAACCAATATTTGGTTAGGATATTTGGATACCATATTATTAGAACCTTAATCAACTATTTGATTTATTTGAAACTAGTTCCATATATAAGAATGGAAATACGATAATCAATTTAGCGAAAAAGTAATTCGTACATGTACAGTAAATGAAAGATTTCTCTAACCAATTATTGGGAATGCATTAGTTTATATCTGGACAGCATGGATCCAGATCTTCTCATCTTTCAGTCTTATTTCCTTGTCTTCCTTAAGAGCCTGCGTTGTCCTTGCAGATCCTGCTGGCTGAGCAGGCTGTCATTTCTTGGACAGTCTTCCAAGCTGGCAGACATGCTTTTCCAAGGCTCTCACAGTTGTTATGAGTTTTGTGGGAGATTTACAGATTCCTTC
>NW_006441953.1:3437881-3441289 GCF_000325575.1 Pteropus alecto | reverse complement strand
TACCACTGCCTGCGTTCCTTGCAGTAAATCCTTATTATCTCACTTTATTTCTCCATTTTCTCCTCCCTTTCTAATCATGCCGCTGCTTCTTCTCCCCGCCTATCACTAAAACTCACTTCTCTTTATCCTTGTGCTGTTGGCATTCTCATTTAGACATCATTCTTGTTTTATCTACTTGTTTATTTGTGGTCATATGCAGGCCTTTCTAATTTTTTGCATCTTTCTTCCATAAACATTACCATTTTGTCAGAAAAGACCACCTTCTGAGTAAAACCACCAGGAATATATTTCTCCCCCAGGAAATATGACAAAAACCTTTCTCTCCAATGCTGCCTGTTCTTTCCCTTTAAAGCATTTCTCTGCTGAAGCAGCTAAGTGGCTGCACAACATAATCCTGTATAAAGCTGGCAGAAATGCTATTTCAGAGCAATTGTGTTTAACTCTTTGCTGTCCATTTTGTATGAGTTGCAAAGGCATGTGAATAATCATTCAATGCATTTCCACTCAAAATACACATTTTATGCAATTAGGATCCGTCAACCCCTTTAGACTCTGCATTATATTTTCCTCTGTTGTTCCACCGTGCTCTGCCCCCACCCCCAAAAGCTAACTATATGGATCACATCAACAGATTGCATTTCCACTGGCTTCTGCGTTGGGTTCAGAATATGGGGAGACACTAGCAGGGAAGGAGGACACTGAAGAAAAGTACTTATTACCTTAGTTCTTTCCCTGTGGTGTTTGATTCAGGCTGTTGGCATCCCTGTAGAAAAGGCCACAGCTACAAAAGTCCCTCTCCATATAACTATCCTATGTGATCTGCAATTACTCCCTCCCCTTATCCCGTCAGCATGACTTTCCTCTACGTTAGCTTCAAAGTTCTGACTTATTCATTACTGATATTCCAAATTCCTGCCACAGCCCTTGAAATAAGTCTCATTATTAAATACTTCTCAAATCACAAACTTTGAGTGTAGCATTTGTCTTCTGAACTGACTGATACAGACTTTGAGTATGAGTTGGAATTAGATACGGGTGTTGCCTTTAAGGAATCAGAACTGTAGAAATGGAATCAACCACATAAGCACGTAAATGGGTTATAAATTAAAAGACATGAGATAGAAGCAGACATAAAATACAGAGAGGTCACACAAGTGACAGTGATTGGTTCTATCTGGGAAGAGGGTATCAGCAGGCTTTCTGGAGTAATGCTTGAGTGATGCCTGGAAAGATGAATTGATTATCAATGGGTCAATGAAAGGACCGAGCTGTGGCTTGGGCAGAAAGGCCATATTCAGATGAGAGAACAGAATTGGTGAAGCAAGAAAGCTTGGAACATTATCACATGTGTAGACAACTGCAAACTCATGATAGCCAGAGCTTACTGTAGGAGAAAGAGCATATAAGTCCAGAAAAGCCAGCACATCTCAGAAGGTCTAATATGTTACACTAAGGAATTTGGACTTCGTTCTGTATGTCATGGGAGAGAAGTTGGTACACTAAATAGTGGAAAAATAAGATTTGTTTTTAGATAGAGTACTTTGGTGACATTTGAAGGAGAATAAGACTGAAGACATAGGAAAAAACAAAAACACAAGGGAAGAGGCAAGAAACTGATTAAAGAAATGATAACATAAAAAGAGAGTAAAGGGGCACAACTGATGAAACTAGGATGATGCCTAGTTTCTGGCTTGGTGGTTGGTTAGCATTGTTTCATGAGACTTCCAGTGCAAGAGAAGGATGTTTTTGTGATAAAATAATAAGAAAACAGTTCACTTTAGGGTTAAAGGTTTCTTTGGATACTCACATGTAGAAACTGGAGTTCAAAAAAGAGCTCTAGACTGATGATATAGTTTTGAGCACCACTGCAAAATAAATGTAGCTGCTGCTACTAAAATGTTTGAGACTCCTTAGCAAGGGTGATTCACTTAACAAGAAAAGGACAAGGATAGTACCAGTAAAATTTAGGTAACGATTTATAAAAATAGTTGTTTAGTATTCAGAGTATGCTAAGCATTTTGATAGTCATTTTCTCATATATTTTAGCTATGTACCACATAGCTAGGCTATAGACATCCTATTTTTCTAATTTCACAAATGGAGATACTCTGGGTTGGAGAGTTAAGCTAAGGTGACAAGACCATTTATCAGTAAAAATGAGGCTAGAATTAAAATCTTTTAACATTTTCTAGTACATCATATGGCCCTCTCACTGCTTTCTTTTAGCAATGCTTGTGAACATAAGGCGAGGAATTAGGAATAAGAAAAAAAATATAGACAAAGAACACTTGGGATCCATTAAAAATGAATCTAATGATAGAAATGTCTGTCTCTATAATGTACCCTCATGTAAACTTTTTATTTTGAGGAATGTAACCTTATTTATTTTACATGTTTGGATACTGCTTCAAATTTTATTTGTTTAGCTTTTTTATGCTTTGATTTTCTTAACCTAAATCTACTTTGTCCTTCCTCTACTCACCCTGACTGTCACTAGGATATTTGCTCACTATCATTTGACTGTTGCACATATGTGGCACATGTTACTGAGTTAAAAGAACCAGAGCTCTAAAGAATAGCATCTCCTTTCAGAACTGCCACAGTTTTCCCTTACAGTTCAGTATTACACAGGGGATTAGATCTTGAATCTAATTTGGAAACAAAAGAGGGCATTTGCACCAGGTTCCTGCTTCACACTTTTGTTGTAGTTTCCTGAATCGTAATCTAAGGCAATGAATTAGAAATGTCTTATAAAGGAAAATGCAAAGATAAGAGGCCTTAGATTAATGTTAATGCTATGAATTATGCATCTTGACCCATAAACTGGAATATCCTTACTAGATAGATGCTATTGTGATATAATAATTTATAGCTGAATTTCAGAGAAACCATTGGAGGCATTCATGATTTACTAAAGGAAGAGTTAATCAGAAAAGCCCTTCTATATATCCTAATGCCAATTTCTGAATCTTTTGCTAAAGCCTTAAATTTGGCTTTAAAGAAACAGATTGAATAAAAGTAGACTCATCATGTGGGCCTACTTCACTCTGCAGGTGAAAAAAAATAAACCCAATAGAATGCTTCCATCGTCAAATTCAATACAGATTTGGAGAGAAAGGATAAGGAGGTTCTTTTCCAATTTCTTCTATTTGCTTAGCGAAATAGGAAACACAGTTATTGGAGAGACAAAGAGTGAGGAGTTGGTGATTGGAAGAGAAAGGAAGGAAAAATGCAAATAAGTAGAAGTTTAGGAGAACAGGAAGGTAAATTGAATGGAGGAATGTAGAGGCTTAAGAGATTGGGATGACAGTTCACTTGAAGCTTGTGGTCATTGATTAAGTAAAACCTGTCAACATGGTTGTGAGTTTTCCTCCATCCATATTCACCAGAAGAGTATAATTTAATGTA
>NW_006441953.1:3425916-3437836 GCF_000325575.1 Pteropus alecto | reverse complement strand
AGGAAAGAAACTGTGAAGAGATAGAAGGGGCAAGGAAGCTATGTTCATGTAATGCAGTGATTATAATAATGTAACATGGAATCTAAGTTAGTTAAAGGAAAAGAGAATATGATAGGATCATGGATAGTAAAAATCAGGATATTCAATAGACTAAATTGGTGATGAATTCAAAGAATTGTTGGAATGGGGCTACCTTATGGAATGAGATGGATTGGAAAAATAATTACCTTAAAATTTCATATTACTGAATGAGAAATTATAAAAAGAATAGCAAACCCTCTAAATGTTAAAAGTTTTTCTGAGACCATTGCAGTAAAAGAGTATAAGGACAAACATAAGGGATATTCCCGCCCCCCCCCTTTTTTTTTGCTAGACATCTGGTAACCTAGTTTAAAATACATATTTAAACAGTAGTCTCTTGATTATCTGCTAAACAATATGAGTATGTTTCATGCATATAAATGCATGAACATCTCAAAGTTAGATTTTAATTGATTTGTACATAGTAAACCTATCTCATAAAGTGGGACTAAGGCATGCTAAATGTCTATTTAAAATATTTTAATTTTCAAAGGGTAATAGCTAAGAAATTATTTTAGCTATATAATTCAATATATTGTAATTTCTTGGCAAGTTGCCTTATAATTTATATTTTCTCCTAGGAAAGAAGAATTCTGAGAATGCCAATGGTATGAGCTTTCTGAAAAGGTATTTACTAAGTTAAAATTTTAAAAACGCAAGGGCTCTGATAAATTTTATGAAAATGATTTCAAGACAGTGTATACCAATTAAACTCCTGTTAGTTTCTCTGTGTACTACATCTTCATCTCAATATTGGATTTTACTATTTTATTATTTACTAATTTTACGATTAAATAATATCTCATAGACATTTTAATTGGAATGTACTTTGTTACTAGTATGATAAAAATCTTTCTCTAATTTTAGTCTCTTATATTTAGTTTTTTAGCTTTCAATTTATATCTTTTGTCTCTTTTTCTGAGCTCTTGGCCTATTTCTCAACAGCTGGTAAAACCTTTTACAAGACAGGTAGAATGATATGCTCTAAGTCTTTTACAATATAATATTAGTCCTTTAAATTTCTTGGCAAATATTTGTTCATTTGTTTTTTAAATATCATTCAGGATTTTTGACATACACATTTTAATTTATATGTAGTCATTCAAATGCCATAAAAACTGTACACAATAATTATCATTATTCCCATTTTTCACATGAGAAAATAGAGATTCAGACAGGTGGAATAATATGCTCTAAGTCTCACAGAGTAAAGTTTTAATGCAGGTTTGTCTGGCCTCAGAACTCATTCATTTTCCAATATTACACTGTACCTGGACACACAAAGCCTGATAATGAGAGGGTTTTAATATGAGACATGTAAGAAGGAGATAAAGTGAAAGCATAGTGAAGAAGGACCATATTTGGGAATTATAAGTACAATTACAGCAAGAGGTGAAGAAAATTATCTATAGAACAAAGGACACTGATGAGTTGACAATTACTCCAAGATTTCCTGTGTGACTGGCTGCTGATATAGTGGCATTACCCAGTGTGACAAAGAAACCAGGCACAGAGCTCTGTCACTGCAAGATGATAAGCTGAATTGTCTTCTCCACATTTCATTTCTGTTAGTGTCAGTACATTCAGTTTGAAATGCCTAGTCCAGAAAACTCTCACAGAATTGGGTGGAGACGCCAACTCCACAGCTAGACAAGGAGATTTGGATAGGTTTTCTATAAACAGATGGAACCAAACAACATGCTCAATGTTTGGTGCACGGCAAGAACAGGACATCTATTAATTTCCAGAAAGAACTCCATGGAAGAAGTATAAGAAGGAAGAGGTAGGTTGGGCAAGGAGGAAGGAGAATTTCTGCTACAACACAATATGTCGGTTCCTGAAAAACCCTGTGTTCCATCACATTTCCAGATGACAGCAGGACACACGAGGGGATAAGTTTGGGGTAGACCACTTGAAACTTTCATTGTTTTGCAAAACTAAGAAAATTTGAAAATTTGTAATACATGCACTAACAAAAACCAATAACAATCCTAATAAAAATACTAGCACAGTTTGAAAGATGCGGAAGTTTCTTATACATGAAAAACTACTAGAGTAAAAGAAATTTACACAGCAGAAAATAGGCAAAGGAAGGTTTATGGAAAGATTTTAACAAAAGGTTGAGGTAGCTGAGCTTTGGAGATAAGGGGAAAATGCACAGCTATCAGAGACACCATGCAATATATTTCTAAGACAGAGCATGTGGCCAGACTAAGCTAAGAACAAGAGCTTGGGATGAATGATCATCATGCTCAGGATGATACTCCAGTACATTCTTGCTGGGTTCAGCTGTGTGAGATCTTGGAGGAATAAAATAGTAACACACTAGAGAAAAAACTGTGCAAGAACCAATGTAACTTCTGTGTTATACTGACATTGTTCTCTTATTTACAAATCAGAATTAGAGCAAATTGTGTTTCAGAAATCCAGGCCATGGAAGGGCCACTTCATAATACAAATTAGTCCTCCCATCCCTGATACTCTTGTATTTGCTGTGTAATTTTTCCTTTTGGCATTTATCACAATAATATCATTTTCCCCCTCTACACTAAGCTCTATGAGGGCAGGGAGTCTAATTAGTTTGTTTACTATTATATCCACTTTGTCTAGAATAGTGCCTGGCATATATGATATCAATAAATATTTGTGAATTGACTGAATACAAGAATATATTTAGTAAATATCCAACAATGAACAAGTCACGGGCCCACTTTTTGAGAAGATAACTAGCTTGACCTAATGGATAGACAAACAAGTAAGCTAATGGTAAAGGACGCTTGGAAATATAGTTTAGCTCTGTGAACAGCTGAAAAATAAATGGGATTTAATGAATATATAACAGCCTCTGCCATGCATGGGAGAAGAATTAAACATGATAAGATTGGAGAGTAGAACTAGGACCAGTTTATGAAGGATGTTTTATTCCATGTTTAGACTTTTTCCGAAGAAAATGCACTACTAGAGAAAAAAGTTTGCTTTGAAGTGTGACAATATCATATTTAGACTTTGAGTAGACAACTTTGTATGAAACCGTGAAGAACGGATTGGACAGAAGCAGCTTAAAGCTGGAGAATAATTCAGATTCTAGTCTAGACCGTGGTGGCCTGCACATGGGTAGTGGCGGTGAAGTTGATTTCAGAACTAATAAAGAAACATTATAATAGGGCTTTTCCAGGTGTGTGGGTGACAATGAGGAAGAGAGAGAAGTCACTAGTGTATAGCTTGAGCCAGCTGGATAGATAATGATAACGGTATTGTTAAGACAGGGAGCAAATAGAGGTAGATTGAGAAGTGAAGATATAGATAAACTCAATGAGAATTAAACTCTTTGATGACTGTAGTACATTGTATTCCTCAATTTCTAGTCCCTATGTTGTGCTTATTACAGAGCTCAATGGATAAATATTTATTATTAATCCAAATGTAGTGACTCATTTACTCAGATCTGATTGGCTATTTGGAATTAAAATTTCAGTGGTGTGGGAAAAAAAGTGTACTAGAGAGTATCTAGAAAAGGTTTTGTCACAGGGAATTTAACACACATACTGCGGGAATCGGGTTAAAGCCCATTATCTTTATTTTATATTTTGTTATATTCAATATTCTAATAATATTTTTCATAACTTTAGAAAGTAAGTTCAGAAACATCTGTTATATCTTTTTGGAGGCCTGTTTGGGATTCTTCCTTACAATATGTTTCCAGTGTTTTCCATTTTTATATATATGAAACAATGGGAACATATTGCCATATATATATTTATGTATAGTTATATATATATAGTCATTTCCTGAAATTGCATTTCTGAATATTTCTGAATCTGTCAGAAAGCTATATAGTTATTTCCTGAAATTGTATTTCTGAGTATTTCTGAATCTATCAGAAAGTTATTTCCTGATAGTGAGTTTAACTAAGGAAGCAAAGTGGCTCTATCACATATAAAGATTAATTACAAATGAAACTATGTCTTAAAAAGTTAGGTTCAACCATCAGGAGACATCCTGAGGACTAAGGAGTTATCCAGTAAATTCATGTAGGTAATTAGCCAGTTGGATAATGTCTACTTGTTGCTACTAAACTCACTTTATTTGATACAAAGCTAGTCCAGAGTAGCTAGTTAATACCAGTTATTTTTGCTAGAATTATCCTGGTTGATGAAAAAATAAATAAATAAATAAATGATATAGAAACACACATTTTAATCATAATTATTCTATTAACAATCCACCAGGGTCATTTGTTTTTATTAGTGTGTGTGTGAAATTATATATATACACACACTATATATATATACACACACCAAGAACCATCCCTAGAGAATTAACCTGATTTCTGTTTAATTATGACTGCCCACAGTACACACATGAGGACCTACAGCTTTGTTAATGGAGGTTAGAGAAAAATAAACCACGGGAAGTCTTGCCTAAGGAACTTAATTACATAAGCGGTACATACGCATTTGGTGCATCGCTTGACACTTGACAACCTGTTCCCAGGTCTTGTATCGGTTTACTTGCCTTCTCCCCAACTCACACAGCCCTTTGTAAAGTTAAATGAGGTAGTATGTATAAAGCTCTATGAGCCAAAAGGAGAAAGGGATTATCTAGCTACAATGAGATATGATAGAGAAACTGAGCATGATGAATGAGAGTTTGCTGGAAGGATCCTGACTGGATTCATCTTGAAATTTAAACTGCTATCAAAATCATTATTTTTATAAAGGAAAGAATATTGGAGAAATGGTCTATTCCACACTTTGTAAGTCAATTTCTTCCCTCTAGGTTTTTTTAGCGGCAGACTGGCAAGATGACTAAAAAGAAGGATTTTTTTTTGTTCTAAGAGAGCTGTGCCATTTTCAGTCCACATGGGAAAACAGTTCTTCAGTCATGGTGCAGCTGCTCTTGCCTTGTGTGTGGTTCCTGGAAAAATAGGGAAGTTTTAGCTGCAAAGCCAAATGATAGTGTTTTGTTTGGTGACAATGTGATTATGTTTGCACCACTCATACCTAGGTCTACATCTGACTTTTATGAGTAAAAGTCAGTAAAGGTACATACCACTTTCTCCTGTCTTGCTGATTACATTAATATTTAGTTTTGGCTTTATTTGATGAAGGTTTTTTTTTTTTTTTTTAAATATGGCTTTTAAAGAAGAGCTCATCACATCATCATATGCAAGACTGGACAATGTGTGTGACTTTCACACACAAAAAATGCTGTAACGATTTTTCTCTACTATATTTTAAGCACATGGAAAGAAATCTCAAATCGTAGAATAACTTAGTGGTAAAGGGAGACGGGCAGCAGGAGAATATACGACCATTACAAATGGGCTTATATTTGATATGATCCTCAACAGATTTGTGTCAGGAATTTAGACTGAGCATGCCCTATGGAAGCATAACATTCAGTAACGAGAACATGTTTTACTGTAATATTTTTTAGCCTCCTATGAGCACATTCATTGGTGTGGTTACATTGTAGAAATGAATCAGAATACCCTAGAACTACAGCTTTCTGTTTCTGCATGGAATTCATCATTTTAAGCAAATGCTTTTTTATTACCTAATATGTGTAGATTCCTGAGTAGTCTGAGGAGATAGAATTTGTCTCTGTCTTCACAGGAATTACAGTCCAGTTGGTGGGCAAAATGTTAGACTAACATTAAATGTTAAACGAAAACACTAATTGCCATATTCTAAAGACCAACTTAATGGTGATAGATATCAAATAACTATCTTCTATCCTATTCTGATGATGAATAATGATTGGAGTACTGTGTTGAGGATTATGAAAACAATCTTGGGTTGTTAGAAAAAAGATAAAGAAAGAAAGGGTCTTGATTACTTTTTGATGTCTGACCATAATGAAGAGAGAGATGTAGAGGCCTATCCATGTATGAAAACTATGAGTTACACATTTTAGAATGTCTGAAACTTTAAGAAACATTTATTTTTTTCATTTTATTACTTCAAGTACTGAGTACTAGCTATGCGATAGGTGCTTTTGAGTAAAATATACACCATAATTGCCTTCATTGCTTCATGGGCTTGTGCTTGTCATTTTTTGTGTGTGTTTAAAATCGACTTGAATTTGAATTTTGGTATTCGCAAATTATTTTCAACATTTAATTTGGAAAGAAAGACACACATATTCTCACACTGGCTGACAAATTCCAGTGAAGGCCACTGTAGTATATTTATGTGTGGATATCTGGGGGGTGTTCTGGGGTAGAATGAGGAGAACAATTTCATAAAAAGAATGACTTGATTGAAGGCCAAAAGGCAGAAAAATGTGAATGATATGCAGGGACAAATGAACTGGAGCAGAGAATTCATATAAATAAGTCTTAAAAGTTGGGATTAAAATATTAGTTACATTATAGAAACTAGAAGTCCTTGAACTCTAGGTGAGCTGGGCATTTGCTTTACCTTGTGGGCTGTGGAGAAATATTAAAATTATTTGAGCAGAGGAGCCATGTAGGCAAAGCCAGACTCTTAATCTTATCAGGTCCTATAAATGAGATGAAGTATCCTAAACATTGTAAATAAATATAATTTATAGACCGACTACTGAAGGACTTTGCATTTCAAAGTTTTTACTACATGCGGTCATTAAGTTTTGATAAACTCAATATTACCTGGGTATATATACATCTCTGTTATGACAAATTATATTAAAATTAAGTTTCGCTACAGAGAAATATTATTAGTGCTATGGACTTTTTGATAACTGTCATAATTTGGGATTATCTATCATATGTACCATTTGGGTTAGAAATGAAATTTCTAAATGTTCCTTGAAACTCTAGGCTTTTTCATAGGTACTTCAGAAAATTTCCTAAAATTTAATTAGAATTTTATGGATTCTGGCTGCAAGTCTCATCTATAATCTTTAATATAAAATTTTTCATTTTTCAAAACAGCTTTATTTATTCTTAACACTCCTTAGTAGTTTGTAACCTATTATAATATATATAAACTTATAATTTACATGCCTGCTTTGTTTGCTTAATGCATACTAGTGCTTTTTAATAAAATTATTTGAAAAAGTATTGGTTTTGCAGCCAAAGACATTTGGAAATCATTGGAGTTAAACATGATTCTAGGCTGAATTACCAGTCCTTTATTACCTATGCACATTTTATATACTTCTGTTGTTCATTCAACAAATCTTACTTGAAAAGCTACTGTACTGGTTATTTGCCTATTGTCTCTCAGCTACATTTCCATCCTTCATTGTTGTCCTTTACATCCCATCAGGCTGAAATCCTGCAAGCTACTTTTCTAGGCTCTCTTGTCAGCTGGCTTCTAGGTTCTGCCAATGGTAGGTATTAGTAGGAGTTTGAAAAGCAAAAGGGGGGGAAAAAAAGAAGCCTGGCCCTACGCATTCCCAGCAGCAGAAGATGCCTCCCAGAGTGAAGCTGCAGCACCTCCAATAGGGTTAGCACTAGCACACATGCCTGGATCTTTCTTCAGATGCGGTGCAGTTCCAACAGTGTCAACTTTCAGAGTTCAGGCTCCTGGCTTCAGCCTGGGGCAGTAGCGGCTCCGTACTCTCTAGGATTTTCTTGTCCTCATTGTTTTACCAACCCCAACTTCCTTCAAATGATATTCTGACATTAAATTTCTCTCTCCTAGAAATACCTTGAGTGGCTTCTCTTTTTCTGAATGGACATTGACTGATTGACTAATTATGTGTCAGAGCAATACTGTATTGGAGTTATTGAATCAAAATGAAAACCGGACTTCATAGAACTAGAGGATACATTGAACTTGCTATATAATACTTTAAATATTGTTTACAGGTCATTCTCCTCCATTAGGATATAAACTCTATGTGGGCACAAAATCCTATTTGTCCTTTTATTTGCCTGTCACATTGACTTAGACTTAAAGACACCCAATGAAAGCTTTCCTAGTTAGACCCATGGAGGTGTAAAGGAAGACGATGGGCTCAGTATTTTTAAGGAGTTTCTGATTTCGTACAGAGGCGACCCATTTACCTTATACTTCTCTTTACTCTTTTCTTCCTTGTATTTGTGATCTATTTAGGCAACCATGCATTCTTATGGGCCAACATACTGCGATAAAGGGAAAAGAAGTGAACAGAAGAGAACTAATGCAGAAAAAAAAATATTGTGTTTTAAATTTCTGTATAAGATATTGCTATCTCATTGGAAGAAAGCATAAAACTTGTGGAATAAAGCTTTGTTTCTTCTAGATTTGCACAAAATGTCAACATATAAGGCTGCCCTTTTATGATATGAGCTCAGGTTCTTCCTGTATAATCGTTCGATGTTTTGTTTTGAATTATCTCTAATCGCAGGTAGAAGCAAAAATGGTTGAATATTATTTTAATTTGGCTGGGTAGTGAAATTACATCAATAATGTTGACTGTAAAATAAAGATTTGATTATTTTAACTACTATGTTAGAGAACCTAGTCTTAACAAAGGAAAAACATTTGTTTTCTTGGCTAGATGGACAGAACCATTAAAAATTCCAATTGTTATTTCTCATTGTGTCCTTGCTATTATAAAAGTAATAGATATTTAATGAGGATAAGGATGTTATGCAATGTAATTCTTAAATGTATCTCCCATGATAGATATAATCGTGGTTACACTGTCAAAAAAGAAATACTCAAAAAGATGATGCAAATTTATTAAGAAGGATTTTTCCCCCAACTATGGGGGTAAGAATATTAAAGAAAAATACTATCATTTTTTCTTCTTGTCATAAATATTTTTATCCCTATGCTCATTTTTACCACACATTTTATTATTGTTGTTGTTGTATTTTGCTTGGTTTAGCTTTAGAAGCCAATATATTGATCATTTACCTTCAGAAATTATTTTATTTTACCCTGACTTTACCTTTAGTGAAATTTCTTAACAACAGCATTCTTATTGAGCCAGTTTAGAAGCAAACAGTTCAACACTATTGCCTAGTTGGTTGTTTCTCTCCTCCTCCCCCACCTTAAAAAATGTTAAAAGTATTCATTTATAAAACTCCATCATAATTCCTCTTCCTATTGCTGAAAGCTTATAACCCCTGCTTCACAACATTACACCTCCCTGGGAGATGCAGAAAACACATAGATTGTTTGTTTTCACGAATCTCTAATTGAAGGGTTGAGAGAAGGAGGAATTGGAGGGGGAGGGACTTTTAGACAGATTAAACTGCTGGGGATTTCTCATGTTAGATCATAACTGTTTGTGTTATATACCCAGTTGAAAATTGAGCTGGCTGGCTTGTTTCTCCATACTGGATGAGGGAGAAAAAAAATGACTTTAGTGGTACAACACTTTATAAACATTTACATTTTACTTACGGGTTCTGGCGCTATTTTAAATTAAGTTAGTACATAGAATTCCATTTTCTCAACAAAGAAGTCAAAGAGTAGTTTGGTTTCTTATACTTGAACTTTTCTTTTTCTTCTAATATTTCTGATGTATGTTACAGATCACATAAAACATATCCACAAGTTAGCATCTATAAAAGAAAATAAGCATGCAAGAAAAACTGCCTCAGAAAGGAGATGTCTTATATATTGTCTAGGAAATTTTGCCAATGAGCAATATTTACAGCTTAATAAGCTCAATTCCTACTAAATTTTTTAAAAATATTCAGCGAATAATGAGAAAAGTGAGTATTTCTTGAAAAGATTATGTACTTTTTTTCCTAAACAATTGCTTCGACACTATCGTAAATAAAGCTTAAGCAGATCAGGATATTTTTTAAAGGTAGCCTCCTAATGACCTGAGGGTTCCCAGCTTTGTGCTTCCTTTTTGATGTTTCCAGCATCCAGCCCTGCATCCCTGATTGCATGTTACAGCCTCGCACACAATCCAGAGAAGGCCAGACAAGCAGTCAGGGTGGTTGCAGAGGGCTGTCAGGTGGATTGCACCGTGCTAAGTGAACTGTGCAGAAAAAGAAGAAAAGAAAAAGAAGCACACAGAAAAAGTTATCTGCCAGTTCCCCAACCTTTGGTAAGGTGACAACCTCACAAGGCAACGGAACTGAAAGTGGCCAAAAGTGAGCCTCTTGGGTGAGGCCTCTCTTCCTCCCACATCTCTCCAGGATTTGAACCCAGCCTTGCTGTGTGAAGAGCCAGATGAATGTATGCATGGGTTACAGGCCACCTCCCTCTTCCTCATTCATACTAATGATACCACTGCTACTAATAATGACGAAGCACTTTAGCCTGTTGTTTCTGTGAGCTGCACCTCTGTTCATTGAGCTGAAACAGCTTCCTCTGAGCACTAACCTGAAAACAAAGAGAAAAATAAGAATCAAGAGACCGGCTCTGTGTTTCCTGTACTCAGCTCAGAGCTGAGCTGCTCTGCTCTGAGCTTAGGCTGCTGGGCTACTGAAGGAGAGAGGACGTTCATCCTGAAGGGTGGGTAACACGAAACTTTAATAAACCACTTTCTTGCCCACTTTTATCTCCAACTAACTATACAGATAAAAAAACGAATAATGACGTGACATAATTGTATGATGGTGATAAAATTAATTTGTGCGGTTATCCAAAAATAATCACTCGAGCAATAATTTTAGTGTGAATAAATTATATGAAAAAGGCCTATATACAAATGAGTTCTCATCTAATATGGGAAAAATGACTTTGCTTTTCATGTATTATGACTTTTTTTTCTCTTCTACTTATAATAATCAAAGAAAATAAACACCATTAGGTTATAGAACTCCGAGCTTTCTAAATTTCTTTCTAATTTGATACCTTTTTCCAAATAAAATATCTTTAGCCTTAACAAATAATACCTTCCTTCAAATTCTAAATAGAAGAAGTTAAAAATAACGTTTCCCTCCTTAAAGCTTTAAATTTAATCTTGTTTCTAATCAGCATTCTGGATTGACTATACAAGGTTACACAGACCTGACTGATTTATGAATATAATTTTTGTTTTAATTGAAACAGCAACATTTAGGTTCCACCTTAACAGTGCACCTTAAAAGATTATCTCGGTTATTTCACAGGCACCGAGCCGGCACTAATAGTCCAAGGCAGATATTGAAAAGCAGCACAGGGCCAGGCAGATCTATTAGAAATTCCCATCCACGCGCCTCATACATATTGATTTCTGACACCAAGCAGCAGTGAAAGCCCCCGTGGGAATAATATATTTAGCAGGGTTCGCTGTGAGGAGGTCACAGAGTGCATACAGATTAGCTTCAGAGGACCAAGGCACTAGTGTTGGAGCCAAATGCTAGATTTTATATCATTTTAATCTGAACTTTTATAATCCTTTTAGTTCTTCTTTCTCTGGATGGCAGAGAGAAGGCTCCTTCACATGTATCATGCATCTTTTTCTTTATTCCTCCTATAAATGTGCAAATGCCGTTGTAATGGGGAGGAACGTTCCTTCAGCATAAACAGCAGTGCCCCAACAAGATTTGCTTTTATAAACGGTGGTCAATTCAGATGAAGACATCTTTATTTTAAGATTTCTTTCCATGGGGGAGGGAAAATCACAAATTCATATCTTCGGTTTTAAGATAGAAGCATAAAACGTACTCTATTATAAGAACCATTTCTCCCCTCCCCCCATCTCTGACACTGGGGCTTAATTGAACAAAAGTTGCATTTATACTGTTACGTCTATGAAAACAAAAATCTAAACATTTTTTTAATTACCTTTCTGATGGGTAGGGAATGCCTGCTCATTATGCAAAGGAGTGTTGTGACTGTATCAGATAAAGGTGTCAGATGAGAGTTAAACAGGCATTTTGGAGACTGGAGAGATGCCAGCAGTGCGAAAGGAAAGGTTAGAGTGGACACACTTTGACAGCAGGGTGAAATACATTCAGACAACAAAGGGA